>NC_056747.1:919888225-920188225 GCF_019279795.1 Protopterus annectens
TGGGGATTGTGTCTGGATGCT
Source organism: Protopterus annectens (assembly GCF_019279795.1). NCBI lineage: Eukaryota > Metazoa > Chordata > Ceratodontiformes > Protopteridae > Protopterus > Protopterus annectens. The sequence continues at coordinate 919,888,247 of NC_056747.1, forward strand.
GTATTGCTGTGTCTTTGATGGATTAAAATTATGTGCTTTGAGTATGATGCATCATGTTCTGATCAAATGGGTAGTTGATTTAATGTCACAGATCTGTCCACACACAGAAATGTGTGTAGACTTTCATAAACAAACAGAAAGAGAACAAAGTAAGCACTTGGATGCAGGCAAACACATGCACATTTTCACACATGTGTGTGTGTGTGTATATATATATATATATATATATATATATATATATATATATATATATATATATATGTATGTACATATACACACACACACACACACACACACACACACACACACACACACACACACACACACACACACACACACACACACAATAAAATAAAATGAAAAACGCACACATACACAGATACATTACACACATACAGTTAAAGAGGGAGAGACAGATAGAGAGATACATATAACTTAAATGCAGTGTACTTTGCAAAATCAAGGATCTGTCAAAAAATAAGTTGTAGACAATTGTAACTAAGTATAACTCACAGTTTTATAGCAATGAAGAGATAGTAATCTGTAGGTGAAGATAAAATGTTACATGCATACTGATCAAGGTCTAGTGATACCTGGCTAAACTACATTGCCTCAGTCTGACCTATTTGTTGGAAATGGTCAGGGATAAGAAAAGAGAAAGAAAAGTATGTAGGGAGTAAGGAAGGAAGAGAAGAATGCAGGAAATGACTATAATTCATATCTAAAAACAGAAAAGAGAAGTATGTTGTATATGGCCCTAGTGGATATTATAATGACTTAAGATAAGATAGAATAAACAGGTTTAGTAAATATTTAAAGATGGAAAGAAGACAATAAAGAAGGTGATCTTAAGAGGATAAAATGTCTGGCTATTTAGTGCAGAGGATTAAGGCTATGAGTTACAAATGAGTTTTATCCTGTAATGATGAGTTCTGTTCCATCATTCTCCATTTTTGCATACTGGTTGATTCAAGCCACTTACTCAAAGGAGCCTGAGTCACCATTGAAAAGATATAGTTGTGCTAGTGGGTTAGTGGGCTTAACTGATTACCCCCGAGACCCTATGCAACATCCAAAGACGGAAACAGAAAAAAGTTTAGGTATTTGATAGATGAAATTTAAATGCATGAAAATAACTAGAGATATAGTGTAGAGTGAAAGAAAAGGCAAGGCAGCAGACAGAAAAAGCAAGTGTAAGAAATAAGATCTAGGAGTAATTAGAAAGATAAGTACTGCAGAAGGACACTGTAGATTTCGCAGTGATTCTGGTGTGGTTCACTTGCCTTTATAATATTTATTTTATTTATTTATTTTATTTTACATTTGTTGACCGGGATAGTCCGACTGGATACTTGTCCATTTTCAGTGGAGGCCCGGAGAGAAAAGCGCCATACATGCATACAGAAAAACTGCTACATTAATCAAGTTAAAGCACTGCTACAGATACAATACATAGGATAAAAGTCATTCATTCTGTCATTTATAAATCTGATTTGTTATAGTCTAACAATTAGGAAGCAATGTAGCGGTGGCTAAAAGACATCTTTAGCACATGTTTATATTGTCAGGATTAGAGCAAGGACATAGCCATTTCCTTTTAAAGTACTGTTTTAAATTATTTTTTTTTAATTGGGTTATAACGGGTTCTGAAGTAAGCTCAGTAGGAAGTGAGTTCCATATTTTGCCAACAGAGTTGACATCTAGAGAGTCTCCAGATGAGTTGTTCCTTTTGAGAGTTTGGACTAGTAATTTGTTGGATGAGCGAAGTGTCTTGAGGTTGTTGAAAGGGGTGATAATTTTTCTAAGTTGGTAGAGAATTTTATGTGCTAGCTGGTTGTACTGAAGTTGGATAGGCAATTCCAGCCAGCCTAGATTCTTTAAGTTCAGACAGTGGTGTGTTCTGTATGCTGCTCCAGTGGCAAATCTGGCAATATGATTAAAGCAGCTAGAGAGTTTGTTAAGGTCAGACTTACTCAAGTTCGTGAAGAAAGGAGATGCATAAAGGAGGGTGGAAAGTAGATGTGTACAGGCAATTACTGTCCTAGCTAGTGGAGTGAGGAAAGGTTTGATCTTGTATAGTGAGCCAAGTTTTTTATTAACTTTTTTAATAGTTTGATTAATATGCATATCAAACTTGAGGTTGTTATCAACTGTTACACCTAAGAGTTTGGTACAGGGATCTGGGACAATGACAGTGCCATTGTTAGATTTTATAGTAAATGTTTTATAGTAAATGTAGGGCAGCTGTTCATGCAGTAACAGTATAGTCTACATGTTAGTGTGATGGCTGTATTGTTCACCTATCACTAACATTGATCCACAGTGCACTTGAAATGATGGCACTGCAATGCTTCTGCTAGTGTTGTAGCTACATTTTTCACTTGTCAGTGTGATGATGGCATATTATTCATCTCTGCATGACGGCAGCATAACATGCCTGTCAATATGAAGGCAGCTGTTACATACTTCGAAGAAATTCATCTAGACGTTAAAAAATTGATTTGAAGCCACTTTATAATTAGCCTAGACAGATCAGTGCCTGAGCACAGACTGAGCACTGACTGATCTACTCTCTATCATTTTATACTGTGATGTGTTCGGTACAGCAGAGCACGTCAGTGCATATTTTGGTGCAGTAGCAATACAGTGTACATCTTCATACAACGGCAGCATTATGCATCTACTGTTGTGATGACAGTGTAATATAGTTGATGTGTTCTTAGTGCAGAACACGTGTCTGTTCACTGGTAGTAAGCAGCGTCTGTCAGTGTGATTGACTGCAGTGTAGTTCATTTGTAATGAGGGACTGCACATTACAGATGTCTGTGGCACAGTGGTGCAACTGAAAGTGTGGTGGTGGTTTTATGCACTTTTAAGTGTGTTATAACAAAAACTTATTCCAGCTAGGGTGATAGCAGAGTAGCTCACCTGTCACTGCAGATGGTAGTACAGTGCACTTCTTACTGTGTTATGGCAGTGTGGAACATGTCACTCTGTGCTGAAAGTGCACTACAGTTGTCACTGTGGTAAAATCACTACATATCTGCCAATGCAGTGTCACTGCAGTGTATCTGTCAGTATGATGGCTACATTATATACCTGCTGATGTGAAGCCAGCATACCTGATAGCATAGGAATGTGATGTCAGTACTGTGCACCTGCTAATATGATGGCACCATACTGTACATATGAATATGATGTCAGTATAGTGCACCTGCTAATATGATATCACCATAGTGTACATGTGAATGTGATGGTACTACAGTGTACCAAATAGATGAAATGAAGCAAAAGCAACGTACCAAAATAAAAACTTTTAATGCAAAGCTTTCAGGTATACAACCCTTCCTCAGTGCTAAAAAACAAATTCAACAACCAACATTTTATATAATTCATGAATATTCAAAAGATATCACACAGCCAATAAGAATTATAACATAGCTAATCAATTAAAAATACATTTAATGACACACAGTATTAACATTTTAAAGGCATAACTGAGTTTTAATACAGGCTTCAAAGTTACTGTCGGAGTAATACCAAGAAAAGCATCAGCTTGAAGCAACAAAATCCATTTATATTCCTTTACTTCAAGTTTATTGTTAATATCACATCTCATAATATTTTTGTCACTGATCATATCAGTTACCCTAAAACTAAACGTATGCAAAGGACCAGCATCAACAGTATGTTTGGCTAACGAATTAGTCATAATTTTACATCTAATGACAGAGTTATGCTCAATAATTCTATCATTTAATCTTCTCGTACATTTACTTACATAGAAACTTTCACATATTTTACAAGTAGCCAAATAGACGATGTGACTAGTATTACAGGTAGCAAAAATCTATTAAAAATATATTCTAACCACAAAAATGAGATGAAAGCGAACGTCCAAACCAACTGTAACTAAAATCGAAAGGTTCGCTGGAGTACCAAATAAGGGCCCGAGTCCGAAATAAAACCAATGAGTAATTTATTGCCACAAATCAAACGAAAAAACGTACTGAAGCACAAAACACATAAACGCTGACAGTTAATAATACGTTTAATAAAGTTAATAATACATTTTCGTACACCTTCATCAGATGCAAATACCCCCTAGTGATTAAACTAAATATTTATATGTGTGGCTATTAGGACTTAAACCAATCATTATTAAAGCATTTAAACAATGAAATTCACGCTTTGTGAAAACATAAAAATTCAAATGGAGATCTTTTTTTACGTAACTGTGGAAAAACCTTTGAAAACTTTAGAAAAGTTGAATAAATGTTTGGTTTACATACACTGTGTAATATTTTATGACAATACATTAACAACAATTAGTAATAAACATTTCCATGTTTAGAAAGGTTTAAAGGATGTTTAAAATAATAAATAAATACTATTAACTTTTACTTTGAACACATTTAAAATACAAGACTGCCATCTTGTGGCTTTATAAAAAATTACAATTTAGCAGCTCTTACCTTAAGGACTGGAAGAATGGAAAGCATATCATTCAAACCTGGACTTTTTGTGGCTTCCAAAATGATCTGCCAAAATAACTCCCGATATTTAGTTTATTTTCAAAAGGTTTTAAATTTATTCTGATTAGAAAAGTTAACATTCCAAGAGCTATTGTGGATTTAAAACTTTTCATAAGGAAAATGAATTTAGCATTATGGTTTGGCAATGGAATTCGGGATAAGAAACCTCCACCCCCTTTAAGGAAGAAAAGTACATTTAACCCCCTCTTCATCCACAACTTAAAAACTTGGAAAATATTTTGGAAAGGGAAATCAGAAAAGAAGTAAATGACCACAGAGTATTTTCTAACCTTTCCAAGGAAGAGAGGAGTCTTTTAGACCTTTTGAAAAACAACAAAGCAGTGAGAATTATGCAACCAGACAAAAAGGGAGGTACAGTTCTGGTGTTATTTATGAATCTAAAATGAAGGAATTGTTGAATGATAACAGTAAATATTCCAGGTCCTCTATTAATGAAATAAACATAGCCAATTCCAAAATTAATGTTCTACTTAATGACTTGTTATTGGAGGGTTCCATCAATTTTGATACATATAATTTTTTGACTAACAAAAATCCCAGGATGCCATCAGTTTTTGGAATTCCAAAGGTCCACAAGGACCGTTTGAATCCACCTTTACGACTCATTGTATCCTCAGAAGGTTCAATTACCACGCCTCTTGCCAAGTTTGTAGATGTTAAGTTGAAGGATTTATCCACTAGAGGCCCATCTGTTTTGAAAGATTCCTGAGATTTTTTTTTTTTTTTTTTTTTTTTTTTTTTTATTTTATAATATAAACCATGCATACATGTAGTGGTACAAACAATGAGAAAAAACAAATATTACATACAGAGTGGCTTACATCATTGTTCGGAGGAAAAAGATAAACATGAAAGTCTAATATGTTGAACGGAGGAAAGGAGTAGTATATATTGAGGTATGCATAGTACCCTAACTAACAACAACAACCTAAAAAAAAACAATATTTACAAAGCTACCATAACAGAATTTACACAGTGTCACTAGTTATAGGACTAAATATTAGCATCCTCACTTGAAACTTGCATTATGATATACAGATTCTTCAGACAAGGATAAAAAGGAATAACAAAAAAGTATGTAAAGTAAATTGATACACTCATCATAATTTAATCACATAGAATTACTTCAAACAGGTTTCCAAAGTTTACTGAAGTAAACTCTTTTCTTAGGTCCATTTATGATGAACTTCTGGGCAGAAATATATTTGATAGCCATATCTTTAAATCCCTCCAACATAATTTGGATCTAACCAATTATAGGTGATGTAAAGTTTTATGAGAGAACACAGCGTTATTAGAATATGAAGATGTAATTTAGGCAGACTAGAGGGGGAATGTTTAGGATAGCCGTTCCCATGAGAGGGTAGAATTGTAGTAACCCATTTTTCTTTGAGGAGCATCATAATTTATGGGAGTTATTGCTGTGTCACATAATTTGTAATATGGAAGCTCTCACGCCAGGACAGCATGTACAAAAGGAGAGCTATTGAATTAAATTGGTTAATTTTACAGGGTAAAATAGGAGTTGTTATTTAACATCAATTGAGTGTATAAAAGTTTTTGAAGGGTGATAGTTCTATACTAGTTTTATGGCTAGTAATTTTGGTCCTCTGTAATGAGAGAGTTTTGGTTATCCCAGTATTTGGAGAAAAGACATTTTCCTTCATGAAGTAAAGGAAATAATAATTTGTATGACGAGAGATTGTTTTATTTTGTTAGAGACTGTGGTAATGATTAAGTTTAGTTTATCAATTACCTGTGATTCAGGGAAAGAGTTACTAAATAAGTTCTCTAAGTTGACGGAGAATAACCGTGATACTTGTTGTTGACCTTAAGGGTTAGTCAGATATCTATGTTTGATAATATCCCAAACTCCAAGGTCTTTAATGAGAGGAAATTCAGTAAGATCTATCATCTTGTTGTTGATTTTAAGGTTTGGGTTAAGGTGTAATGGTTGGAGAAGAGGAAGAATAAGTTGCAGATTAATGTCCTTAATCAACTTTTGAAAAGTTTTACTATGAATTTCAATATGGGGAATAATTTTAATCTATTTAGAGAAGTGTGTGAAAGAAAAGGAATAGCCTTAGGATTAATTTTATTAGTGAGAATATGTCTGTGCCAAATCTTTAACCACGCTGGATAGTGGGCTTGAGCTTTGCTATTCATACTAGCAATGGACCATAGTTTATTAGAGCATATAATCATGTAATAAAGAAGAAAATTTGGAAGGCCCACCCCACCTTTCTCCTTAGGTAGACTTAATTTGGAGAAGGAGATCCTAACATTCTTAGGAAACCAAAGAAATTTTACTATAGTTTTATCAAACTGAGAAAAAAGATTGTTTGATATAATTACATTTGTCACTAAATTGATAAAGGAGTCTGGGTAAGATGTTCATTTTCACAATAGCTACCTTTGAAAGGAATGATAGGTTCAATAACTTCCATCTTTGTAAGTCTTGACATATGACAGACCATGATCTTAACAGATTGTTTTGAAGCATAGATGCTTGATTATGTTCAAAATTAATGCCGAGATATTTAAGTTCAAATGAGATATGAAAGGTAGATTCAGGGAAAAAGAAAGGTTTATGAGCTTCAGGATTTATTGGAAGAATATGGGACTTTTTATTGTTAACTTGATAACCAGAGGCCTTGGAAAAGGCACTTATTGCTTTTAAAATTTTTGGCAGATCTGTATTCGGAAATTGGAAGTAAAGGTTTAAATCGTCTGCAAAGGCTGACAGTGCTACTTGTGTGTTAAGAGTTTTAGGTATATTATGGTGTGTATTTTGGATAATGTATAGAAAGAATGGTTCAATAAATAGATTAAAGAGGAAGGGAGAGAGTGGACAGCCTTGTCTTGTACCATTAGTGATCCGGATTGGTTTAGATCTTCTTTTATTTATATATAAATAGGTGTATGAGTTTGAATAAAGAATTCTGATCATATCTGAAAAAATCGTAGGAATATTGAAATGTGATAGTAGAGAACAGAAAGTCCCAGTTTACTCTGTATCTAAGGTCAGGGCATATAACGGATTTTTCTTTTTTAGTGAACTGCATGAGAGCCCATTGTTAGTGTATTATCCCATGTATGTCTATTAGACATAAACCCAGCTTGGTCCAAACTATATATGGTAGTACCTGTTTGAGTCTGTTAGCTAAGATAGCGAAAAATTTTGATATCAACATTTATAAGTGAAATAGGTCTGTAATTATGTGGGTCTGTTTTTCTTTGTTATTTTTAGTAATAAAATTGTTTTTGAGTTATTCCAATGTATGTCAGTAATTCCATTTTTATAATGAAGTTAAAGACTTTTAGAAGAATAGGGCATTTTTGAACTAAAGGTTTTGAAAAATTAGTGGTGAAGCCATCCGGACCTTTTAGCTTGTTGATGGCAGTTTGAATCTCTTGAATAGGTCAAGAGATGGAAAGGTGATGGAATTGAGAAATGTCTCCAACTGTGAGTTAGAGGGATTGAGTTTATTCGTGCTATAGATATCCGTATACATGTCATGAAATAGTTGGATTATATCAGAGTCTGATTTATATATTTCCCCTTTGTATTGCAGTATAGAAATTGTGGGAGCACCGTTATTGTTTTTGAGTATTCTAGAAAGAGTTCTAGATGGGATTTGTGCCCATTCAGAGTAAGTTGCAATTTGTTTTTGTTCCTGCAGCGAGTAATTATGTAAATGTAGCTCGAGTAGTTCTTTATGTGTTGAATTAATCAGTTTCTCCAACTTAAGGTCAGGATGAATTTTTAGTTTTCTTTCCAAGGAAGTTAGTTTTAGAGTTAGATTTGTTTCTTTTTCTTGTTAAAGAAAGAGGCTTTACTGATCAAATATCCTCTTAATTCAGCCTTGCAAGCAGCCCATTGTATATCCAGCGATTTGAGAGTTTTCAGTTAGCAGATAATTCAGACAATGAATTATTGATTCTATTTATAATCTCCTTATATTTTAGAAGGTTACTGTTAAGGGACCAGTTCATATGGAGAGGTAACAGATGTGAAGATAATCTTAAGGGAGATTTTGCATGATCAGATAGAAGCCTCTTAGTGTGTTCTTAAATTTGGAGAAAAATTAGAAATTAAGAAGAAATCTAAACGTGACCAAGATTTATGGCAATAAGAGTAAAAGTGTACATGCTGTCCTTGGATGAGTCCTGAAGGCAATAGTGTCCATGAGATTAAAATCGAACATTAGTTCTTCAAGGGCTATGGAAGCTTGAGAGTTATATGAGGGTGAGTTACTAGTGCGATCTAATCTGGGGTTTATCACTGCATTCCAATCCCCTCCTATTATATAAAGGTGATTTGGAAATAAGCTAAGAATGTTATATATCTCTAGTATAAAATTATGTTGTTGAGTACATGGACCATATAAGTTCAAAAATAAAACTGGTTTGGTAAAGTCTGGTAATATGGATGTAAAGTAGCACCACCTACCATAATTATCAGATTTGTATTCGTTTATAGCACCTTGGAACTGTTTCTTGATTATAATTGCTACACCCTTAGAGTTTGAGCTATCACCACCCGCTATTATGGTCCTAATCCATTTTCGATTGGATGTTTTTTCCCATCCCTCCTTTGATAAGTTGTAGGAAGCAAATATTAGCCTGGGATTTGTAAAAAAGATGTAGTATTAAGTTCTTTTTCATAGCCTTTTGTAGACCTTTAACATTCCAGCAGTCTATATACCAGCTACTGAATTCCTTAGTTTAGTTAGATATAATGCGATATTATAAGAGTGAGAGAATGTTATTGTAATGTTATTTATAACTCTATGTGATATGGTTTGTTTAGGGGGAGTAACCTTTGGGCGTAAGAGGAAGAAAAGAGTACAATACATTATTGACACTGTCTTTACAAAGAAATTAACAATGCGGAAAAAGGTAGCCCATAACTTCTTCTGACTAACCCCAGTGCCTAACCACCCATACTCCTTGTAAGAAGAAGCATATAGACATACTAACAAAAACGAAAACTCTTCTATACATATGTACAAAGTATAACTCTTCCAAAAGAGCGTCAAACCTATAGCACTTGCACCAAACATCCTCTGAGCTTCCATAATTAGGACTAGTGTGAATATGATTTGAGTATCTTACGACACGCTTCTGTATTTAGAACAATAGATATTGAGAATGAATCTACATGCCTATACAGGAACGTATATCCTCGGGAGTCCAAAGCTAAACATGAATTTTAGATAACTCATTTACTGTAAGCAAAGTTTTAAATACTGGTGCATATGCATTAAGACATTTCTACTTATTTCAGGTGTCAATTTATCTTAGCCATTGCGGAGAATATATATACATTTGTGTAGAGTAACCTTACACCAACCAACCACTAACTCCTTTAATATCAGATCACAACCGCTATTTAGAAAAAAAAAAAAAAAAAAAAGGATAAGGGAAAACCCATCATATTAACTGAGTAAATCAGTTGATAGCCCACCGTTTAACTAACAAGCCACAACCACATGACATTTGACTCTGTATAATTGCATGGGATAAAGCCATTTCCCTCAGCCTTAGAACCTTGCACTCTTAGCGTGATTGAATTACATTCCTTGGACTTAGAGATAATCTGATCTAAAGCCAGCTATGCATCTTAGAAAGTAGTAAATAAGATACATTGTATTAGTTACCTTGGAATATATCCCTGTTATTAGCATCTCCACAAGATTAAAAATGTAGGCTACAGTACTCAAATAATGAAACAGTATGTGGCTAGTGAACTGTTAGGAAAAGTAACTTAAAAAATTATTAGCTAAACATGAATAAACCCTTAGCAGGGCAACCTATACATGAAGTTATTTTGCAAACTTTGTATAACATGACATATAACACTATAGTATTCAACTGGTAAAGAAAAAACACTGCTAGAAGTCCATAAAATGTTCACTTTCGTATAAGTTGCAGTTTTAATACAACTATACACAAAGAGACTAGAAAATTGTTCAAAAACATTAGAAAGTTGTCCCTTAATAAAAAACTGAGTGTCCGCTCCAAACACCATTTAAGTAGTAACCAGGTCGAGAAGCTGGTTAACAAAACCCGTGTTGTGTTTATTATTTAACTTATTATGTCTTTGTACGGGTATGATCATCCTCCGTAGACATCTTCCTGGAACCTATTCTATTGTTAGCGTAATATGTGTGTAGACGAAAAAGCTTCAGCTGCATGCAGCACCTCAATATGTTACATATTATTTATTACCTGTCTAGATAGCCGGATTTCAGTGATTGCTCCTATAAGCTTTCGACCAGAGCATAATCTGCACACTTTTGCCTAAAAGGCGATGATCTTCCTGTAATAATCGGACAATGCACCGTTTATCTTGACCAGCTGATACTGCGATGGTAGCAGAGTGTTCCAACCTAATGGAACCCACTTGGAAGCAACATAGGAAGATAACTGTTCCTACCTACATGAGGTATGTGCTGAAAGTTAATGAGACCTTTGCTATTCTTATTAACAACTGGTAAGAGCATATTTGCTCGTAAAGAAGAGAAACACCGGTTAAGCACACTTTTTGCCTAAAAGGCGGTGTTCTTCTTATGCCATGCGGACTATGCGCCGTTTGTATTGACCAGCTGATTCTACGATAGTAATAGGGTGTTCCAACCTAATGGAACCCATTTGAAACAATATGAGAAGATGACTGTTCCTACCAACACGAGGTGTGCGCTGACAGTCAAAAAGGCCTTTACTCTATTTATCAATAGCAGGTAGGAGCATCTTTTGCTTTTAATGTGTTTCTAAACAGAACAGTGAGTGCCAAGTAAAGAACTATTTACTACCATGCAAGAGTCGCTGACAGCAACATATAATCAGTAGGTTGGAGCTTTGTTGAAAGCCTTAATAAAGGCTGTTTTAGCTTCAATTTGAGTGTTAACTGAGTATCTCACCTCGCTATGGTAGAAAATCAGATTGTTGGGGTATCGCATTTGAAACCGGATGCCTTTTTTAATTAAATCTTCACAAAACGGAGCTAACTTTTGTCTGCTTTCTTTGATAGATAAAGGTAAATCTTGTGAGAAGGAAATTTTATGATTTTTCCACATAAAGGATTTATGTTTTTGCTGCAGTTATTTTTGCACTACTTGATAGTTGAGTAGTTTAACATAGACTTGGCGAGGAACTGTGGAGTCCTGACTTCTAAATGGTAATTTCAGTTTTCATCAGTAAGTTGTAGCAATTCTTGCCTCTAAATCTGTTATCTTCATTTGTATATCTGTTATGACTGTTGATTTAGCACAAAGATCTTCAGTGAGAGTTTGAATTTGAAGCTCATTAGACTGTGTTTTTTGTTCAAGAGTGCCCACTCTTTCAGCAATCTGAGCGACAGATTTGCCAATGGTTGATAGCTGTTCCGAAAAGTTCTGTATAGCTGTGTGAATGGGTTGTAAGGCCTGTTGTAGTTCATCCATGTGAAAGCCAGAATTCTCATTAGAGCTAGTTATATTTTTATTGAGTTCCATCTGCTGTTTATTAGTTTTTTGTCTTTGAAAGATTCTCTTTTCTGGTGAAAAGATTACAGAAGACTTAGCTTTTGATGTCTGTGTCTCCATTATAATAGGATCATTCGAAGATTTTTGCTGTCTGGCTATGTGGTCTTCAATGTGCTGCAGCTAAGATTAGGCCTTCTAGATCACAGTGAGTATAAGACTTTGAGAGCAGGTATAAAATATGTGGTTGATTTGATCTCTGTTTAGTATCTGAAGATCTAAAATGCGTTGATTTTATGAAGCTGTAGATAAAACTAGTATAAAGTTAGATGAGGTAGGGAGCTCAGATTAGATGCAGTTTACCAGGCGACCACCATCTTGGAATGTTGAAAGATTCCTGAGATTTATTGAGAGGTAAAACCTGACCTCTATCATTCGGAAATCCTTTTTGTAACCTTAGACATCGTGGACCTTTTTGGCTCTGTTCCACACGACACAGGTCTACAGTGGCTTGAGGAGTGTATGAGAGAAAATGGAAATTTTAATCATTGTGATTTTACTAATTGTTTATTATTAATGGAAGTTATACTTAAAAACAATTTCATGTACTATGAAGGTGAGTTTTTTCAACAGAAAAAAGGGGTTGCAATGGGGGGAAAATGTGCACCAACATACGCGAACATCATTTTGACTTGGTGGGAAACTAAATTTGTACACAATAGTGAATTTGCTAGTTTCTGGTGCTTTTACAAACTTTTTTTGGATGATATTTGTATATTTTGGATAGACAGTAAAGACAGATTTTTTGATTTTCTGTCCTATTTAAAAAGCACCACAAATTTTTTGGATTTCACTTATAATTTCAATAGTTAGGAATTAATGTACTTGGATGTTTCCCTCAACAAAAAAAACAATCAATTTTCCTCCAAAGTACATAGGAAAAGTACTTTCTCCAATTCCTACCTTCATTTTACTAGTGGTCATCCGTTTTTTCGAAAGAAGAACCTGCCAAAAGGTCAGTTGGTAAGGGTTAGTTGGATGACTTCCCAAGACAATGATTTTATAACAGAATGTGGTTTTCTAGGTGACATGTTTAGGGAAAGGGGTTACCCTGAAACTTTAATCCATGATGTTTCCTTGGAGGTTATGGAAGGAAGAAAGAAGAGATCTGCCCCTATTCTGGGAAAAGACCAACCTATAACTTCAGAAACACAAAGTAACAACACAAGTTTGATTAATTGGGATGAAGCTTATATTATGGATTTTACTGGGGATTCTGAGGTAATTAAGCGGGTTATTAACAAGGATGGGATAGATTTAAGGAATTTTCTGACCTGGACATTGTATTTAAACAACCCTTAAAATTCACATATAGAAAGGATAGAAACATCAAGAACTTATATGAGTTTGGGGGTGGCCTGAATCAACAAGGCAGACAAGGAAAAATGGGAACCTTTAAATGTGGGACCTGTTCACAGTGTTCACATATACATAATTCTTTTATTGAGATACAAAGTAGGAATAGGAAAATTATGGGTACGTTTTTCCAACTGCAACACATGTGGTGTGGTTTATTTGGCTACCTGCCAGATTTGTAACTCATTTTATGTAGGGAAGATGGAAAGAAAATTAAAATTGAGAATTTATGAGCATTCTTATGAAATTAGAAAAGAAAACCTGAATAATGCTTTATTCCATCACAAGTTATTATGTGAACAGGCCTCCTTTACATTCTTTGTATTGGTGGTCGTACCCAAAGAGATTAGAGGGGGAATGTGGGAGGCCAAACTTGAATATCGGGAGTTATTTTGGCAGATTATTTTGGAAGCCACAAAAAGTCCAGGTTTGAATGATATGCTTTCCATTCATTCTTCCAGTCCTTAAGCTAAGAGCCGCTAAATTGTAACTTTTTATAAAGCCACAAGATGTCAGTCTTGTATTTTAAATGTGTTCAAAGTAAAAGTTAATAGTATTTATTTATTTATTATTTTAAACCTCCTTTAAACCTTTCTAAACATGGAAATGTTTATTGCTAATTGTTAATGTATTGTCATGAAATATTACACAGTGTATGTAAACCAAACATCTATTCAACTTTTTTAAAGTTTTCAAAGGTTTTTCCACGGTTAAGTAAAAAAGATCTCCATTTGAATTTTTATGTTTTCACAAAGTGTGAATTTCATTGGTTAAAGGCTTTAATAATGATTGGTTTAAGTCTTAATAGCCACACAAATATAAATATTTAGTTTAATCACTAGGGGGTATTTGCATCTGATGAAGGTGTACGAAAATGTATTAACTGTCAGCGTTTATGTGTTTTGTGCTTCAGTACATTTATTCGTTTGATTGGTGGCAATAAATTACTCATTGGTTTTATTTCAGACTCGGGCCCTTATTTGGTAAAAATATATTCTCTCAATTTTACAGGGTGTATAGATGTATTGTGATCAATATAACCACAACAGCAACAGTTATAGCATGGAAATGTACCAACTTTTTCATATTTTTTAACAAAGAATTCTTCTTCTTTTAGCTTTTCCTGGTTAGGGGTCACCACAGTGGATCACCTGTCTGCTCATGATTGGCAGTGGAGTTTTACGGTGTCGATTTGCCAGCCCGGCGCCCAACCTTCCACAGAAGGTACACACACGCATGCCTAGGGCCAATTTAGAGTGCCCAATCCACCTACAGCATGTCTTTGGGATGGGGGAGGAAAGCAAAGCACCCAGAGGAAACCAATGTGACCAGAGGAAGGACATGCAGACTGTGCACAGAAGGCACCCCAGCCAAGGATTGAACTGGAGAACCTCTTGCTGTGAGGTGGCAACGCTAACCGCTGCACCACCGCGGCCGCCCATTTTTTAATAAAGGATGGTATATGCAAATCTTTATAACATAAATGCTGTTTTAAATTCGGACAATTTTTATATGTAAACCTAGGTGTATTACTAATAATGTCATGTAACTCAGGTAAGGTTATAAGAATTCCCCAATTATCAGAAATAATTTTCTGTATACCATCACTACATCTACTATATGTAGTAATATATCGTATGATGTTAGAATTTTTAGACTTATCAATCATTCCCATTCTGTTCTCACCAAAATAAGGACCAATAGTGGAATTTCTTGCTGCAATAACACTAGTTTTAGTCTTCACCAGGGAATTAACTTCATATCCCCTATCTTTAAATTCTTGGATCATATCGTCCATCTGTTGTACACAGACAACTAAGTCAGTATTCAACCTACTTATTCTTGTTAATTGTGCATTAGGTATCCCTTTAAAAACATAGAGTGCATGCATGTTCATTCTTTGTAGGTATTTAGTTTTATGTACCTTTTTCTGAAAGACAGATGTATGGAAACTAGAGCCATCATATTTCAAAGCCAGATTTAAAACATCAATACTATTGGGTGAAGCATGTGGAGAAAACTTCAAAAAGTCAGTGCTATTATTTAGATATGCAATAAATTAATCCAATTCACTACGCTCTCCCTCCCAAATACAAAATACACCCACGAAACATTTAAAAAAACTCAGTTTTGTACAAAAACATTCAAGTCCATTATAAACAATATCATTCTTCTAACAGTCTAGGATAAGAGTAGCATATGTGTTAGCCACTGGAATGCCCATCGCTACTCCAGAGACCTGATGATAATATTTATTATTAAATATAAAAATATTATTTTCTAACACAACATCCAGTAAATCACATGTTGTTTCAATACATCTGCCTGTACCATACTTTGGTTACAAAGAAACTTCCTTATGAATGATATTCCATATTCATTCAGTATAACCGTAATGAGAGATTTTATATCTACCACCACCATTAGAAAGTTATTTTTTGATAATCTGTTTCTATACCATTCATGAAGTTGTCCCAAAAAATCAGCACTATCCTTTATATAACTCTTTACAAACTTAATTAAAGGACATAATTTACTTTGCAAATACTTTGAAATAGGTTCCGTAGACCAACCCTTACCAGATACAATAGATCTCATAGGGGGTTGGTCACTGACTTATGTATTTTAGGCAAACCGTATAGTACTGGAATGATGGGACAAGAAACTGTAAAATAACCAAAGGTCTCAATGTCAATATCATTCATTATCTGACGTTTGTAGATAGACATATTTATATTAGTAATAAATCTATTAAGATCCAAACACCTTATTTCTTTAAAAGCGTTTTCATCTGAAAGGATAGCATACATAGATTTCAGGTAGTGCTCTCTCATCATAATAACAATTGCCCCACCCTTATCGGCCTCTTTGATTTCTATATCATTATTCATTTCTAGCTCATACAAAGCAATTTGCATTTCAGATGTCAGATTATAAAAGCGTTTAAATTTCCTTTGATTATAAAGACGTCTTATATGCGGTTCACAAACATTATGAAAGGCATTCATGACCGGATGACTATTAGGAATAAATAAGCTAGACTATACACAACAGGGTTTATATTTTTGAAAATAAGTTTAAGGTCCAAATTACGTGTAAATAGTTTCAAATCAGTTAATGCATCTGTTACATTGTCAGTCGTAGCTGGTATAAACCTCAAACCTTTCTCTAATAACGTTATGTCTGATGGAGTCAGTATTAAATTAGAAAGATTCACCACAGCAGAATTACTGATTTCACCTAATTTTGCAATCTGCTCCTCGTTTGCTGTGTACTCTCACTTCTTCCCCTGTCCTTCTTCACCGAATAGCTTCTCGACTGTTTCCTTTTCCTCTGGTTAAATTCTTCCAGCAGCTTGAGTTGTACTAATTGCTGAACATGCCGAAACTCTAGAGAAGTCCCGGGTTGCTGAGATGAAACGATTGGTTGGAAGCAGAAGTAGGGGAGATATCATTGGCTGTATGCTGATTGGATGATGAATCCTTTTCCTCTCACCATATTGGCCGAAAAATGACTTTGAACAGAAGGAAGTTTCTGATAATGGTGTGAATACACATAAGGGTAGTATGTATGCATTGGATGACTTTAACACACGTTTTATTTTAAACAAACAGCAAAATGTTATTTGTACTGGCTTTTCTTCAGTTAATGAAACTCAGTGTACATCCACAGAGTCTAGATTACAAGTAACCAATACAATCGTAAAAAATGACCAGCCATTCAGCATATGGTGAATGACATCATCCCTACTCCTGCTTCCAACCAATCAGTTGCTTTATCTCAGCAACCCGGGACTTCTCTAGATTTTCAGCATGTTCAGCAATTAGTACAACTCAAGCTGGTGGAAGAAGTCAACCAGAAGAAAAGGAAACAGTTGAGAAGCTATTCGGTGAAGAAGGACAGGGCAAGAAGTCGGAGTGCACCGCGAATGAAGAGCAGATTGCAAAATTAGGTGAAATCAGTAATTCTGCTGTGGTGAATCTTTCTTATTTAATACTGACTCCATCAGACTTAACATTGTTAGAGAAAGGTTTGAGGTTTATACCAGCTACGACTGACAATGTAACAGATGCATTAACTGAATTGAAATTATTTACACGTAATTTGGACCTTAAACTTATTTTCAAAAATACAAACCCTATGTCTGGCAATTTGTGTAAATGGTCTAGCTTATTTATTCCTAATAGTCATCCGGTCATGAATGCCTTTCATAATGTTTGTGAACTGCATATAAGACGTCTTTATAATCAAAGGAAATTTAAACGCTTTTATAATCTGACATCTGAAATGCAAATTGCTTTGTATGAGCTAGAAATGAATAATGATATAGAAATCAAAGAGGCCGATAAGGGTGGGGCAATTGTTATTATGATGAGAGAGCACTACCTGAAATCTGTGTATGCTATCCTTTCAGATTAAAACACTTTTAAAGAAATAAGGTGTTTGGATCTTAATAGATTTATTACTAATATAAATATGTCTATCTACAAACTTCAGATAATGAATGATATTGACATTGAGACCTTTGGTTATTTTACAGTTTCTTGTCCCATCATTCCAATACTATATGGTTTGCCTAAAATACATAAGTCAGTGACCAACCCCCTATGAGATCTATTGTATCTGGTAAGGGTTGGTCTACGGAACCTATTTCTAAGTATTTGCAAAGTAAATTATGTCCTTTACTTAAGTTTGTAAAGAGTTATATAAAGAATAGTGCTGATTTTTTGGGACAACATCATGAATGGTATAGAAACAGATTATCAAAAAATAACTTTCTAATGGTGGCGCTGATATAAAATCTCTCTTTATAGTTATACCGAATGAATATGGAATATCATCCATAAGGAAGTTTCTTTGTAACCTAAGTATGGTACAGGCAGACGTATTGAAACAACATGTGATTTACTGGATGTTGTGTTAGAAAATATTTTTATATTTAATAATAAATATTATCATCAGGTCTCTGGAGTAGCAATGGGCATTCCAGTGGCTAAAACATATGCTTCTCTTGTCCTAGACTGTTAGGAGAATGATATTGTTTATAATGGACTTGAATGGTTTGTACAAAAGTGAGTTTTTTTAAATGTTTCGTGGATGATGTATTTTTTATTTGGGAGGGAGAGTGTAGTGAGTTGGATTTATTTATTGCATATCTGAATAATTGCACTGACATTTTGAAGTTTTCTAAACCTGCTTCACCCAATAGTATTGATTTTTTAGATGTGATTTGAAATATGATGGCTCCAATTTCCATACATCTGTCTTTCAGAAAAATACGTACACAGAATGAGTATGCATGCACTCTATGTTTTTAAAGGGATAACTAATGCACAATTAGCAAGAATAAGTAGGTTGAATACCGACTTAGTTGTCTGTGTGCAACAGATGGACGATATGATCCAAGAATTTAATTATAGGGGATATGACGTTAATTCCCTAGTGGAGACTAAATATAGTGTTATTGCAGCAAGAAATTCCACCATTGGTCCTTATTTTGGTGAGAACAGAATGGGAATGATTGATAAGTCTAAAAATTCTAACATCCTACAATATATTACTACATACAGTAGATGTAGTGATGGTATATGGAAAATTATTTCTGATAATTGGGAAATTCTTATTACCTTACCTGAGTTACATGACATTATTAGTAATACACCTAGGTTTACATATAAAAATTATCCAAATTTAAAACAGTGTTTATGTTATAAAGATTTGCATATACCATCCTTTGTTAAAAAAATATGAAAATGTTGGTATATTTCCATGCTATAATTGTTGCTGTTGTGGTTATATTGATCACAATACATCATTTATACATCCTGTAATATCGAGATAATATATTTTTAATAGATTTTTGCTATCTGTAATACTAGTCACATCGTCTATTTGGCTCCTATTAAAATATGTGAAAGTTTCTATGTAAGTAAATGTACAAGAAGATTAAAAGACAGAATTATTGAACATAACTCTGACATTAGACGTAAAATTATGACTAATTCTTTAGCCAAAGATACTGCTGAGGCTGGTCCTTTGCATACGTTTAGTTTTAGGGTAATTGATATGGTCAATGATAAAAATATTAGGAGATGTGATATTAGCAATAAATTTGAAGTAAAGGAATATAAATGGATTTTGTTGCTACAAGCTAATGCTTTTCTTGGTCTTAATCAGACAGTAACTTTGAAGCCTGTATTAAAACTCAAACAGTTATGCGTTTAAAATGTTAATACTGTGTGGCTTTAAATGCATTTTCAATTGATTAACTATGTTATATTTCTTATTGACTGTGTGATATCTTTTGAATATTCATGAGTGATATAAAATGTTGGTTGTTGCATTTGTTTTTTAGCACTGAGGAAGGGTTGTGTACCTGAAAGCTTTGCATTAAAAGTTTTTATTTTGGTACGTTGCTTTTGCTTCATTTCATCTATTTGGTGTTTTGTCTCATACGAACGTTGTTGTTTTGGCTTCATATATTGTACTGGTACTACAGTGTACCTGTCTGTAGGATATCAGTGCATTTCACCTGCCAGTATGATGTTGGTATAATGTAACTGTCATTGACTGATATAGTCTCTATTATTTTATACTGTGATGTTCCTACTCTGTTCAGTACAGCAGAGCACGTCAGTGCATACGCTGGTACCGTAGCCCTATGTCACTGTGAGAGCAGCAGTCTGCATATTTTCAGTGAGGTAGCATTGTAGTATGCCACTGTATGCAATAACACAGTGCACTTATAAATAATGTGGTAGCAACCTGTCAGGATGATAGTATCATTTATATCCTGGTGATGTGATCGCACTGGAATACAGTAATCTGCTCAGTGGCAGCAAATAACATCTGTCTATGTCATAACAGTGTTGCAAAATTCAGACATAATGGCAGTGTTGCATACTGTTCAGTTTAATGGTATTATAGTTCATTTGTTAGTCTTATGGCAGAAATCTTCACCCTACCAGTGTAGTGGTGGTGTGATACAACTGTACATGGTATGGCAGTGCTGTTCTTTAACTTTGAAGTTCTCATGTTAAGGTCATTAGGCATTTTCACCTGAGCCAGTTGGTTTACCACACGCTGTAGTTCACTTTATTTTAGATATTTCAAATGCTGAAAGTTTCATGAACGTTAACAAGAACAAGTACATATGCATATTTAGGCAAGTAGTTCTTAAACCTACAAAGGTACTTACTATAGCATTTGCTCAATGCAAACAAGAAATACAAATCACATTATATTTTATATTTTATTAACACTTCAACAAATTAAACTAAATTATTTATTATGCTACTCAGTGCATTTATAAAAAATGTATATTCAGTTGACTTAAATTTTAAATAAACAGTTAATAGTCCACTTTGCAGACAAAATAGTAATTTTTATAGTCTTGGAGTTAGTGGCTTAACAGATGACATGAAGGTGTGGATTTCAAACCAAAAAACTGATTACTATTTATAAATAATTCACGTTAAACTACAGTAAAAGTGACAGCTCTGAGATCTTGCATACATGGTATAATCTTGAGACCTTTCTAAAAATCATTATTAGTCCCCTTTCTCACATTTCCTAGATGAGGTCAGGGTACCATGTTAGCTCTCTTGAACAAGTGCCACTCTCCTGCCATTCTGACATCCATGCCTGACTGTCACAGCTCTTCTCTCAAATAATCCATCCATCTTTTTGCTGAACACACTCGCTTCTCTTGCCTTCTTCCTGTCTATCCCAAATCTTCTTCCCCAGATTCTCTTCTGAAAAAATGGAATTAAAAAGTTTAAGCTAAATAAATATAAATGTAAATATTGTGAAAAGAGTAAATGTTATTTAAAAAGTGCAAACAACAATATTACTCAGTACAAATTATTCTTTGCAATAGCAAATTTATTCAAAATGGCAGATTCAAAAAGGTTGGGACATTGTAGTGTAGGCATTCTGCTGAGAGAGGATTACAGTCCCAAGTTGCAGATAGTGTCATTGATCTGATTGGTGGTGAGCCTGTGGGTGAACCTAGCCACAAGTAACCTACATGTGGAGCATCACAGCTGGAGTTTAAAACAAATGTTCTGGTTCTTTTTGGTCCCCTTTCATGCATTTGGTTCCTGCTCACCCCTACCCGCAATTCCTCCACTCCATTATAATGTGAATCCATAACACACACTGCAGATGGACCACATTATGTATGTAAAGCACGATGCTCCCAGTATATTACATAGAGTAGGGTAGCAGGCATATTGGGTAGAGTTGTGGTGTAACACACTCTCAGCTGTTTCTGATATACATTGAATATTTTTAACCAAATACACAACATGGAAGGTATGGTCAAATAAAGGTACTTTAGGTGATCCAGTGTGCCATATACTTGATGACTTGCTTTACGTTTAAATCCAGCCCTAACATTGTTAATGCTTGGTGCTTATGTATCTACCCTGTATTGATGTGCACTCTTTGGATGGCAGTCTTACAGGGCAGGAAAGAAGTTGAATGTAGGAATTTGAAAGTACAGTCAATGCACATTTATACTGTGAAATGTTAATAAGCAGACTACAACACAAGAAGGAGAATTGTACAGTCAGGAATCAAGCTGAATGTTCAGTATTAACATAAGTAGCATCAGAGAGGTCAGAAATGTTTTTAGATAAGACTTGAATGCTAGACAGACTTCTACCAACTGCCAAAGACCTGCGGCATGTGTACCCTGAGCCCTTTCACGTATGGTTATATGGGATGTGTTCTTGTCAGTTGACTCTGAAAGTTATCAATGACTTAATCATGTCCCTGTGCTACACAGAGTAAAGCTATGCAGCTCTGACACATGCACTGACTCCTAATATTTAAAAGGTAGTTATCATTTGAAAGTTGTACTGTAAACATGATATGTAATAGTGTTAACTGACACATGCCAGATGCTACTTAGACAATTAAGAGATGAACAAGCAAATAAATATTAATCCCTGGCTTAAAACTTTTGGTACAGAAAATGACTTTCTACTGATACTGTGTTCACTGTAATGGCTCATATTTTCAATTTAATTTGATGTACTGAGTTATATGGTAGTGTTTTATGCAAACGACAAAGCAAATTAATTGTGTAACTGAATGGTAAGATCATCCTGCAGGAACATCTTGTTATTATTAATAACAGTATCATACTTCTAAAGAAGTCATTTATTTGGTAGGCCAGACAGAAGAGAACAGTGTGTTACATCCCAGACTTTGCTATGGACTCCAGTGCATTTTTAGTGTAAGCTAGTTGGAGGCAACAGCATGATGCTGTGAGTAGGAAGTGTAAAGGCTACACTAATGGTCAGTCTCATCTGTGTTGGCTCCATTGGTATACAGGTATTAAAACCCTGACTATAATTCAAATGACTCATGTTTGACTATCATCCCAGGCATCTGCTGGAGCTGGCTGACAGGAAAAGATGAGGCATTACCTGCTGTCCTCTTCTGGAAGGAAAGTGTGGGGTGTTCAGGGGCTGTAGCCATCTCAGAAGCCCTAGTGGTGATATCTTGGTTGTGAAATAGAAGCTGTTGCTACAGCAGGTGGGTGGGGAAAGAGGGTTGAGCATCCACATAGGTAAGAATATTTTCTTCACAGTGCCAATGCATACCCAACTGTGTGATGAGAGCTCTGCACGTCAGTGGAAAGTAGGGTTTAAGCAAAAAAACCCTCCTTGCCTGTGTTATAATTACCCTGACTTCTCTGATCCTCTCCCTTGTCACAAGAGGAATTACATCCCAAGCAAACATTTAGATATTCTCTTCCAGAGTAATGGAGCCATTATGTGAAGAGGAATTATGAGGTGCCCTACCAATACAATGGCCTTTAGAAAAAAGGGCAGACATAGATGAAAATAGAGATCTGAAGTCAGTGATAAGCTGGTCAAAACAACAACAAAAAATGTGTAAATCCTATGTGTAGCTGTACAGGAGGACTACTGTTTAGCCAGCCGTATGTTCATTTCCATTTCTGACACATTGTATATGTAGATATCCGGCATGGAATGTTGGCTTCTTCAGGCATGCAGTGACAATTTATTTATACATGATTCAAATGCTCACCACCTCAGGGAATGGTTTCTGATTTGTATGCATGATTACCACAGGACAGTGACAGCTTGTGTAATTTTTCATTTGAATACCTTTATCAATAGAGGTCTTATAAGACAAGGCTAATGCTTTTCCCCAAATGTAAATTGATTTGAAATTTGGCTCAAGAGTCTTTTCATCAGTGTTATAACACAACATGAAATATATAATGAGATTCATTAAAAATATTGCCACCAATACTTTTTGAGCAACACTGCAGTCTCCATTAGTGTGACTGCCATATTATGTGATTCAGAGACATGATAAAACCACATGGAACAACCTCTCATTAGAAGCTCATTATTATAGGACCCAGTCCTACCTAGATAAATATCAGTGCCTCAGAAACCACACAAAGGCACATGTCTGCCATGATAAAAAAAATTCTTCTCCACAAACCAGGCCATAAAGAACCCCAAAAGATTATGGCAAAATTTAAACAACCTTCTAAAACCAGGCAGAAAACCCTTCCCAAATCATTTCCCATTTGAAACCAGCAGGGCACTGCATACACATTCAACAAACATTTCATATCCAGTACTCTGCTTAACTCAAACAGTAACAACATATACCCACCCCCACCTTACCCCATCTGACTATAACACCACACCCCATCTCTACCTAGCAACCATCCAGACAAATTCAATCAAAAACACATTACAAAATGAAACCCAAAGCACTAGCTCTTGTCAATCTGCCATACAAATTCCTTAGTATAGGCACTGACATAATTTGCTACCCTGTATCTATCCTAATTAATAGTTCCATTACAGAAAACAACATTTCAGCCCTATGAAAATCTTCCTCCATAATCCCATTACACAAAGATGGCACAGCAACCGAACTGTCAAACTATTGCCCTATAGCAATCTTTCCTCCCCTTTCCAAAGTACTTGAAAAATGCATATATCATCAACTCGTAGACTTTCTACTTGATAACCAATCACTTTGTCCTACCCAACATGGCTTTTGACCCCAACCACAGCATCAAAACTGCCCTGCTACAGTCCCTAGATAGCATTAATCAAAGTAAAAGCTCAAGTAATTTTGTCTCCACCCTTTTCTTGGACTTGTCAAAAGCCTTCAACATGGTCTCATATCAGCTGCTCCAAAGATTAAATCTTATAGGCCTCACAACTCCCTCAACTAGCTAATTTGCTAGGTACCTAAGCAGTCACACCCAGTCTGTAAAATGGAATAATTCCCTCCACACATTCCTTCCAGTCACTACAGTAATCCCTTAAGGCTCTATACTTGGGCCAGTACTTTTCAATATCTACATTAATGACATGCACAAGGAATCAGAACTCTCTGTCATAATACAATATACTGATGACTCAGCTTTAGTTTGCTCAGCCCAAAATCTTTCCTCCTTAGAAACCATCACACAAGATGCTTTTACCTCTGTAGGAAACTGGCTAAATACATTGCTCTTAAACCCCAACAAAACCAAACTAATTCTATTCCTTCCTAAAAACATAAATCAGAAGAACACTGACCTTAATACAATCTTCTCAACCAACATAAATATTGGAAACATCATGAGCACAAAATTGCTAGGAGTTATCATTGATAATAAGTTAAAATTTGATCTGCACATTGGGACTACAGTCAAAAAGACACACTGCAAACTAGGCTCACTTCACATAGCAAAGCACCTATTAAGTGATCATAGTAAAAAAAAAAAATAGCTGCCACTTCCATTCTCCTTCCTTCCCTCCTATATGCCTCAACAATACTCACAAATTTCAACTCTTCCACTAAGCACAAACTTAAAAGTACATACATCAAAATTAGCAAATTTGCCTGAAGCCTCCCAGACTGCTCCCATGGATGACACTCAATATCCTCAAATGGCTTGAACCTCCTCAACACATTATCGTCTTCCAGTTGCTCACAGCAAACAAATACCTCACCATTCACTTAAAATACACTTGCTTTCAAACTCTTAAGTTCGTACGTTCATAGACAAGTACTAGGCTAGCTTATCTTGCAGGCCATTTTAAACCTATCCAATTTCCCTTCAAAGGCAATAATCAAACCCTGTACCTTGTGTCTGTGAGGTGGACACCTTAACTTTTTTGTCAGTCCCCAACCTGGTGGCATGTACCAAATATAGCCCTAAGATCATCAAAACTTAAACGAAAGTTTGCTAATAAATCTAATAATTATTACAGTGATTTGCTATGCTTGGTCACCATCTCTAAGGCATGAAAAAAACTTCCAAGCTACATCAGGCTTTTAAATAACCTGCAACAATTCAAATACTGGCTAAAACGCCACTTGGCAACTAATAAACTATTCAACTATACCACACCTACAGTTTGAAGTATGCCATCCCAACTCTCTCCAATGTGTATAGTATAAAAGTGTAGAACCCAAGCAAATACACAAATGAAGAAATTGATGATACACCACCTTTGCGATGCACAGAAGGACAACCCAAGGCCATCTGTAACGTGCCAAAGCTTTATTCCAAAGTTGAGTGCTTTCATTCTTACTGTTTTTAGAACTTCATCAGAACTAAAATCATACATTAAAACACTGTTTAAATAACTCACCATGAGGTCACATGATGTAGAGGTCACATGATAAAAAGAGCAAATAAAATCACAAACTATCAAAATGCTTCAATTTTAAAATTGAATTAATTGAAACAGTTTCATTTAAACCAGGGTAGCTTGTGGCATTTAACTCAATTTGCCACCTCAGTTCACAAGCATCCAAATGTTCATCCATAATCCTACCCTGAATGTCCTTCCTAACTTGTTCAATCATTAAAAAGTGGAAGCTGTGTGTATCACAAACCATGACATGTTTGTAAAGAGCATTAGTAAGTTTGATTTTCCTAATATCTAAACAATGCTCATATATATGATCACTTAACCTCCTACAGATTTTTCCCCACATGAAAAGTGGAGCATTGTAAATATGGGCTAAGTACACCATGTTTGTAGAACTACAATTGAAATGCCCTTTGATTTGATAGGTCACCCCTCTTACTATAAAATTATTACCACATACAATCTTAGAGCAATGTGGGCAAAAACCACATTTTTCATACCATATTTTTTATAATGTGCTTCTTCCTGTTTTGCTGTTTCCAAATATTTTTTAAAAGTTTTGTTTCTCCTATAAGCAAATTGTAGTTTCGCTCCTATTTTGTTTAATATGCTAGAATCTGTATAAAATATATTACATTTTTTATTAATGCATTTTGCTATACCATGTATGTCCAGGGAAAAGTAGAAATGAAAAGCCTCTTGTTCAAGTCCTCAGTCCCTATGGAGTGTTTTACTGTCCCCATATCTATATTACTAGTGTTACTCAAAATGGGTAGGTAAAAGCCTTTTGTTCACTACTTCTTGATGTATATCATTTAGAAAATTATTAGGGTAACCAGTCTTTAAAAACATATTAATAAGTACGTAACACTCATAATAAAAGGACTCCGGTTCAGAAACCATTTTGGCCAATCTAACTAATTGGCCTTTAACCACTGATTTTTTCTGATGTTTTGGATGCCAGCTAGAAAAATGAAGGTATGAGTTTGAAAATGTTGGCTTACAATATATATTGGAAGTAAACTTTTAATTGAAAACATTCTTACTGATCTCCACATCCAGAAAGGTAATTCTGTATCCATCAAAATTTGAAGAGAAAGACAAAACTATGTTGTGTTGTTAATACTGGTAAGAAATTCCTCCAACCTTTTATTAGTGTCATTCCATAAAATAAAAATGTCATCCAAAAATCTGGTATAGAGAATCCAGCTCTCTTTGTAGTTACTGGTGAGCAAATATTGGTCTTCCTACTCAGAACATAATTCGCAAACAAGGGGGTATATGCAGTGCCCATTGCCACAACAGTGGTTTGCCTGTAAAACTGACCTTCAAAATGTATAAAATTATTTTTAGTACTATTTCCATCAATGGAACCATAGCATCTACTTTCCTTAGTTCCTAGGTCAGTACATTTAAATAGTTGGGTCACAAACCATTTTAGGCCCAATTCGCCCACCAAGAGGGATGTTACTTAAATTATTGCTGGTAGGTTTGGTAAGGTGCCCATTCTGATTTACATAAATAAAAATGACTTTGGTATATTTTCTTCTATGAGGGTTGATTTGTTTAATGTTGATTTTCCCAATGTGGAAATTATCAAGCTGTTGGATGGGATTGTATCCACTAACATTTATAGGAAATGAGTTTCGAAAATGCTTTTCTTCCTCATAACATATGTCATCCCCTTCCGTATTGACAAAAAATTTCCAAAATCTCAATTCCTGAGGTTACATAAAATGTGTGTCTCTGAATAAATTCATGAACAGACTTTAAATGATTTAATCTCTTACTTTTCATATAGGGGATACTAGAAACATTTTTTGATGCAAGTGAAATTCTGAAGTTGACAAAATATCCAGAAGTTATATATTAACTTACAAACAAAAAAGTCCCTCACAGATACTAACACTTTTGGGACCACCTTTGGAATTGATACCAGTTAGATTCAGTATGGAATTAATAAACATTGGTCACAACTATTAAGCAACACTACAATGTTAATCATTATGATCATTGCTGCAGTAGACTTGTCTAAATGGTTTATATCCTGCTAAGGCTGTAACAGCTGCCTAGCTTCCAAAGTTTAAGGGTACCATTCCATGCTCCCAAACCATTAGTCAGCTTGAGCTGAGCTGACTAAAAAAGAGTGGTTTGGGAACCATGTCCTCCAGAGCTTTCATGTCACTGAAGAGCACTGCTCTTGAGGGCTTTTGAGAAAAGATAATCAGCTAATGTTTTTCATTACTGGGTGGATAAGTTCCCATCAAGGAAAAAACTTCCACATTTACTTTTTATGACAGAAATTGAGCTTTTACTGTGACGTTTTTCATTTTAAGATAGGAAACACTTACTGTTTTAATAACTTTTAAACAGGAGCACTATGTTTTACTTTTGTGGGGAAAAGAGTTCTTTAAACTGATTTAAAACTACTTTTTCTCATGTAAAAGTTTTTTTTTACTTTTGAGGGCTGGGGTAAGTGTTTAAAGTGCTTTTTGCTGTGTGTTTTTGGTGGCAAAAGTTACTTTTTTTACTACTTACCTGTTTTACCAACTAATGCTGCCAAGTTTCACAGGAATCAGTCATCTTTTTCAGATTAACCATGGAACAACCTACTAGTTTCTTGGTTCTTCTTTCTTTCAGGCACAAAAAGAAGAAAATTAATAAACAGCCTTTGCCACCACAGCATTTCTTGCTACTCAGACCATTCATCTTTTTCCTTGTGTCTGTTAGGTGTTGTCCCTACAATCACCATGAACTGGAGGTTAGACACATCCTCTGTGGCTATTGGATTGCCCTTGGCATGCAAAGGAGAGCCACTCTTTTCGATCCTGAGAGAAGGGTCAGGGAATACCCCTTTGCCTAGCCAGACTGTTATGCCTATCCCTAGGATGGTCTTTCAAGGTGTCAGAAATCTCTTCCTTTGGTGAGGGATCTCCTACACAGACTGGGGTTTCGGGAGAACATACAAAACTCTTGTTTAACTTCTTCTCATAGGATTGTTTTCTTGGGGTGTCTCCTAGATACCACCATTCAAAGAGCATTTTTTCTCAGGAAAAAGTAGATCTGTCTCTACATCTGTTTCTTAGTTTTTCATTCAGACTAGTGTCTCAGATAGGGAATTTTACAGGATTCTGGTTCTCTTGGCTTCTACAATTTTTATGACTCCTTTAGTAAGATTCCACATGAAGAAAATCCAGTGGTACCTGAAATCAGTATAGTCCCAACAACAACATTATTGGACATTCTAGATTCCAGTTTTGGGGTTTGTTAAAAGGGAGACTTTTTGGTGGAGAGACCAAATTTATCCAAGTCTCCTATTCTCCCTTCCCCAATTAACAGACTGCACAGACTTTGCTTGTGGAACAGTGTCCATGGAGATAAAAGTACGGGATGCTCATCATATTG
Organism: Protopterus annectens; assembly: GCF_019279795.1. Lineage (NCBI taxonomy): Eukaryota > Metazoa > Chordata > Ceratodontiformes > Protopteridae > Protopterus > Protopterus annectens. The sequence goes on from NC_056747.1 coordinate 919,917,746, forward strand.
TTCACTGCTGCAGTAGCATTAGCTATATGGGTTATATCTTTTCAAGGATATAACAGCTGATCCCAAAGCTTCAAGGCACCTTCCACGTTCCCAAACTGTCAGGCAACTTGAGCTGAGATGATTAAAAGACAAGTTTGGGCACCAAGCCCATCAGAGCTTTACTGCTGCTGAAGAGTATGTTCCTCTGAGACTTTTGAGGATTTACAGTCAGCTTGTACTGTTTCTTTGCTGGGCAGATAAGTTGCTTTTGGGAAAAAAAAAACTTCTGTTCAATAATTTTGTTTATTATTGATACTTTTCTCTTCAGTAAAAGTTATTTTAAAGCTAGGAGTTTGTGTTTAATGAACTGTCACAAGACTATATTGTACTTTTGAACTGGAGCATTCATTTTAAAGTTGTTTAAAGTAACTAAGAACACTTTTTTTCTGTGGAGACATTTTGTGTTTATTTTACTTTGTGGGGCTGGCAAAGTATTTTAAAGTGTTTTTTACTTTGTCTGTAAAAAAAAGTAACTTTTAAAGATTTTTTGTTTCTACTAGCATTACCTGCTTGTTTTACCTGGGATAGAGGCACCATGTTCGGCTTGACCATAGGACAATCTGTCAGTCCCATGGTTGGTCCCTTTTCCTGCCAGACACAAAAAAAGTTAAGGAAACAGCCTTTGCCATCACAGCAGGCTAACAATTTGCCTCAGCCACAGGTGGGTGACTTTGCTGTGGCCATTAGTTGTACCTCAGACCACTCATATTTTACCCCAGATCCCTCTGGTATAGAACCTACAGCTTCTATGGATTGTGGGTTAGCCATGTCCTTACAGCTGTTGGAGTCCCCTCAGTGGGCAAAGGAGAGCCACTCTTGTCAGTCCTGGGTAAGGGAGGAGAGAAGGCTTCTCTATTTTGTCAGTATGCTGTGCCCATCCCTGGGGAAGTTGCTGGTGCCATTAATAACATTGTTGGTATCCATTTTTCTTGTGGAAAAGGAACAGAAAACTAAAGAAGTATCTGGTCCTCCTCAAAATTCCTTAGATAGGAGTAATTGACTGGGTCAGACTCGGGGTTTAATTCATGCAATCAAACTTTCTTATAAAGTAGTTTGAGGGGTACCTCCTTTCTTGAAGAGGTTCAAAATTATGAATTTGGACAGGAGGATGTAGGGACAAATACAGGGTTTTCTCCTCAGATTTCTGATTCAGACTCAGAGGATAGCTCAGTTTGTGGCTCTTCCTGTTGAGGTTCTCTTTCTCTGTGACTATTTATAGAATGTGCCAGTTTTTTTCTGTGGGAGAACACTGAGGTTTCTCAGTCTCTAAGAAAATATTATGAGCTGTTACAGAAGACATTTTCAGAACCTGCACCCATTCCTCCAGCTCTGTCAGCTTTAGAGAATGTGTGTGCTACAACCTGCAGTTTTCCTGACAGCATGCCAGCTGCCCCTAAGAAGGCAGATAAAATGTATAAAGTTTGTATACACTCTTCCCAAACCTGATCCATCAGCTATAGCTTAAGTAAATTTTTCTGCTACTAAACTTTTAGTTAATTCCAAACCTACTATGTTTTATAAGAATTGGAAGATTATTGATAAGTATGGGGAAAAATAGTGTTTGCTTCTGCAACTTTTATTTTCAGAATGTTGAATTGTCAGGCTCATATGTCAAAGTTTGTCCTGCCTGATTGTGAAGGTATGAGAAATGTTTTGTCTGCAGTTTCTTCTTGTGAGGAAAAAGTTGCTTTAAATAATTTAATAATTAATAATTTAATTTCTTCTATTGTTCAAGTTATTACTCATTGTTTACAGTGTATATATGATTTTGCTGACACCTTTTCAAGTACTATGGCTGCTGGCACTGTTTTGAGGAGGTTTGCGTGGCTGTTTTCTCAGAACATCCAAGATGATGTTAAAAATGAAATTTTAGATTCTCCTTTGGACAGAGATTTATTTTTTGGCCCCTGTGCTGCAAAGGTGATAAAAAGTGTAAAGAAAGGAATAAGATGATCAAGGGAATCTCTAAGATTTTTCAGCCCTCATTTCCAAAATTTTCAAAGAATTCTCTAACTCTTCATCCATTTCTGGTACAAAACAAAATAAACAGACTCAACAAAATGCAGGTAAACAGATGTTTAAGAAGAAATGGCAAAGGAGTTCCAAGAAGAATTCTGGAACCTTCCAAAACCAATGACAATCCAATAAATCAGAGTTACTGTTTAAGAGATTTTACCCCCCCCCCACCCTGGCACCCCATTTTTCTTCCAGAAAGTCTGAACCTCCACTTTTCTTTTTAGCAACAAATAGTTCTAGACAAATGGGTTCTGAAGATCATTCATTAAGGTTAAAGATGGCAATGGAGGAAATTCCTCCTTTCCAGATGGCAATTCTTCATCCTCCAGACCAGACTGTTTTGTCTGTACCTATTCTTCGCCAGATGCTCTCCGACAGAACCATTTCCCCTTCTCATGCAGGAAAGGTTTTTTTTCAAGGATGTTTTTAATGTTAAAGAAAGAAAATGCTTGGAGACCAGTTCTGGATCTTTCTTTCCTAAACCTGTTTGCCATAGTACCCAAATTCAAAATTATGTCACCTCACAAAATGTTACCTCTTCTTCCTTATTCAAGTTTCTTGGTAACACTAGATTTACAAGATGCTTCTTACTACATTCATATTCATCCAGACTTCAGGTGTTTCTTAAGGTTTTGTGAGTCTGGATCACATTATCAGTTTTCTGCATTACCCTTTGAACTTTCCACTGCACCAGTAGTGTTCACAAAGTGTATAGCTTCAGTTATAGCTCATTGCAGGCTACAGGGTATCCAGATTTTTTTTTTCATATTTAGATGACTTGCTTATCTTTGCATAGTCTTTTTCAAAGTTTCATGAATCTTTGTCTCTTGGGTGAGAGATCTCTTACACAAGCTAGGATTCCAAGAGAACATTCAAAAGAGTTTCTTGGCTCTTTCACAGGATCGTGTTTCTGGGATGTCAGTTAGATACCACAGTTCAAAGAGTTTTTCTTCCACAGGAAAAATAGATTTATATCTAAATCTATTTCTAGGGTTTTCCACTCAGACTTCAGTCACTGCCAGGAAATTCCTCAGGATTTTGGGTCTTATGGTTTCTATGATTCTCATGATATTCCAACAAGACTCCATGTGAGAAAGCTACAGTGGTATCTGAAGTCCCTTTGGTCCCAGCAGCAGCACCCCTTGTCTTTTCAGATCCCAGCACTGGAGTTTGTCAGAGAAGAAATCAGTTGGTGAAGACAACAGATGTCTCTAAATCCAGGTCTCCTCTTCTCTGTCCCTGTTCCAAAGTAGTTAGTCATCACAGACACCTTGTATGTTGCTTAACAAGCAGTTTTATGATGGATAAAATTGCAAAGTGTGTGGGACACCAAGCACATGCATAAGTGCATAAATATAAACTAGATGCTTGCCTGGATCAAGGCACTCCATTCTCTGAATCATCGTTGGTCCCTGGGACCTCATCAAGTTGCCACAGACAATATTACAGTCATGTGGTACATCAACAAGCAAGGGGGTACAGGTCATACCCCCTCTGCAAACTAGCCATGTTAGCTTGGGATATAGCTTCACAACTCTAAAGGCACTCTATATTCTGACAAAACAAAATTGTGTGTCAGACAAACTGAGTAGGACAAGGGCAGACCCTCACGAAAGGGGAACTAGATGGGGGGGGGGGTCTTCCAAGATTTCATCCATTTGTGGGGAGTTCCTCAAATAGACCACTTTGCCTCCTCTCTGAAAAATCAGCTGGTTATATTCTGCTCCAGTTCTTCATGCAAAACGGACTGGAAGACAGATGCCTTTTTTTCCTTACACAGAAATGTTCCTCTGTGCTTTTCCACCCTTTCTACTAATATTGAAGGTACTTCTAAAGATTCTGGAGGAATCCCCTAAGTTCATTGTGATTACTCCCTTCTGGCCCAGACAACATTCATAGGTCTGTAGATTAGTACTAGGCTAATTGCTCTAGTGTGGCATTTTAAGCCTAGCCAATTAACCCATGTGAGAATCAAAACTGCACACTGTGTCTGTAAGGCAAATATCTTAACCATTATGCCAACCTCCCTCTTCTCCCTTATTTTGGAAATGGCTTCGGAAATTACCACAATTCCTCACTGACTGGACCTACTCATACAAGACAAGGGGTGTAGGTGAATTAGCATTTCTCCAAATTCCCTGTAAGTGTATCGTTGAGAATGGCTGCATGTATGCATCTGGCAGCTGGTTGACATCTTGTTCAGGACTGCTGCACTACTTTGCTTTCACTGAGTGCCAGCTTAGGCAGTTCCCCCATCAGTCTAAATTAGATTAAGGGAATAATCAGAAAATGATTAAATGAATAAATTGTGTGATTTTTTTTTTAATGCAAGACCTTGCTGAAGAACTTTTATAGGTCAAAGTATCAGCAATTTTATCTGCTGCAGGGTGATGTATGGGTCTGTGATTTTTGTTATAAAAGAGGTTCACAAGCTCTTTGCCAATGACAGTAGAACAGCTGACCAGGAAGACGAGACACTGTTGTAGGCTGGCTGGGAATCAAATATTTTTATTAAAGGCAGAATTCCAAATGCATTTTTGAACCAAGAGGCCTGAACAGTACTGAAAATAACTTTTTGGAAGCCTTTCTTCTGGGAGCCAAAGCCTCTCCTCCCCATACAAGCAGCTTTGCCCTTACAACCCCCTCACTTAATTATTTTTACTCCGGATTTGTTGTAACTTGTGGGTAGCAGTAATTGTCACTACCATTTGCACTACTAGGCTTGAAATTGAGATTTTTGTAATGCCAGCCATCAGACTTGCTGTTGCCTTTTATGTTATCCAAGAATTCTTACTTTTTATCATGAAGGATTACGATCACAGGGTACAAACTGGTGATGCAACATGTAAATAATTAGAAATACCATAGACTGAATTCATCTGTAGCACCATTTTGGAGAAGGAAGAACTTTTGAGGGGCCACTATTGAAATGTCAAGACTTGCACAGACAAGTCCCAAAAATGCTGAAAAAATACTGACAACAAAGAAGATGAGCAAATATTAAACATTGCTTTACTTCATTAAACTTTTCACCTCTTTGATGTTGGGGGTAAGCCACCCACACCCTCCTAATTTATATACACCAATGCCATACCTTGGAGAAAAGGGAATATTCTGAGAAATGGCAATCCTGCACTTTATATGTATAAGTCCAGATTTTCAGTCATTTAGTCTCTAAATTCTCAGAGATGCATTGAGAGTCTTGGCAATTTAAATGGTTCCCCCTTTTGAGCATGGATGGAAAGCACAGACTACTCTCAGAACCATGTTAGATCTATGCTATTTTCAGTGTTGGAATTTTTTGGAATTAAAAAACTGCAAATGAAAAAAAAATATTTTAAATATTATTATTATTATTATTTTTATTATTATTATTATCCTTTACTGAGTGGGTTAGTCCCACTAGGCTAGTAGCCTCTTTTCCTGAGAGACCAAAGGTGATATTGATACTATTAGGGGAAATTTGACCAGGGCATAGGGGAGCTTCCCCTACTGATCATTGTTGTGAGTGGGAACCATTTTGGAGGATCACTTTCTGTTTCCATTCCAGGCACAGAGGCAGCCAGGAGAAGCAGGGAGGCAGATGGAGAGAGAAAGTGATGATGGAGTAGTGAAAGAAATGAAGGATAAAGCAAATACAGAGACTGGAGAATGTGTGCAGGATTCCGAGGAAATGTTTCAGATAAACCTGTTTGATGGAGATGACTCAGCAAATGATGGATATGTAATTACAACCCTCCAGTTAGGAGGTTTACTAGATGATTTACTTAAAGAAGTGGTGGTGCAGAGTGAGCCAGATAATGAAGGAGATGTTTCCTGGTAGACACTGTGGAGAAAATATAAAAGAAGGATGGAGAGACAATCCTGAGGAATAGTGGCGAGATGGAAAAGAAAACATAGGCAGAGAAAGTAAAAGAATGAAAAAATAGAGTAGCAGAAAAAAAGGAAGAAGAAAATGAAAAAAAGGAAGCACATGGTAAGGATTCAAAGTAAAGAAGACAAATAAATGGACAGGCATGAAATATGGGATAATTTAATAGTTCCTTTGGGTGTAAAGGCACATGAGGTAACAGCATGTATTCTTACTAACAAAGAGACATTTTGTGACATTATATTTAAGACCATTTTTTCAATGGAAATTTTTTTTTTTTGGAGAATATGAAAAAAAAGAAAGACTGTTACCCATGGAATATTTATGTGATAAAAGCATTTAATAGGGAAACAAAAAAGAAGATTCATGGACATTTTCGAACAGAGGTATAAGGAGAGACTTTGAAAGGACATTTGAAAGTTTTATGTAAAGAAGTACTTGACATTGCAAAAGTTTATGATAAAAGGGGTTTATGGACAGGTGGCTGGGATTGTAATATTATGGTAAAATAGAAAGAGAAAAAATATGCATAAACCAAGCATGATAAATGTGGAGGGGAATAATGGTGTTGTAAAATAGTGGGACAACCCAAAACATGTTTTTTTGTGGAAAAGGACATTTTGATCAGTAACTGTGACAAAAGAAAATGTTATAGTTATGGGAAATGGGACATGATGCAAAAATGTTAATTGAAATGTTATAGATGTAACAAAAGTGGACATTTATGGATGGATTGGAAAAATGAAAATAATAGTAGAGAAAAAGAGAAATAAAGAGAAGAAAATGAACAAAGAACAAATTGTCGAAGTAGAAATAGAAGAAAAATTGGATAAGGAAAAAATAATAAAGGGGACGTGGAAGAAGGTTCTGAAATAAGTGATGAAGAAGACATAAATTGGGAGGTAGTAAAGGGCAAAAAAAAGAATTCTGTTGTTAAAAGGGTAAAAGACAGAAATATAAAATTTAAAGGGATAAGTACAAAAGAAAAAAAAGAAATGAAATGGATGAAAAATAATATATACAGATAAAGACTGACCCCAGGAATGTACCCATGTACACGGCCACACTTCCCCCTTGGCAGCATACCATGCATATTAATCATGGTGCACTGCCGAGGGAGAGCATGGTAACAGGGATATCGAATCCGTGTAGGCAGGAGTGCAGAGGCTATCCCATGGTTGTGGATGCCTGGTCAGATGTTATGTACAGGGTGAGGCTGCTTGTAATGTTCCCTGCTACTATTGAAATGTCCTGTGAATTAATAGTTTGTGTTCTAAATGTGCTGTGAATTAATAGTTTATGTTCTAAATGTTTTTTTTTTTTTTTAATGTCCCTTTGCATGGCACAGTGTGCAGCACAGCAACAGCTGATACCTGCTAGCCCTCTAAAAATAGAAACCGGATGTAATTAATTATCATATCTGGTTTTTTTAAATATCTGCTTGCGTGGAGCGGAGCACAGCGATACTGAGCTGCTCTTACACATATACAGCTGACACCTGCCAGATATCTAAAAATAGAAACTGGATGTAATTAATTATTTATTTCTGGTTATGTTTAAGTCAGTTTGCTCGGCAATGAACAGTAGCATAGTAGTACATGTGAAGTTATACTAGTTTATATACTATCCAAGTATCGAAGTGGGTAGAGTGATGGCCTAAAGCTTCATAGGTCCTGGGTTCGAGTCCCTAGCAGACATACCATTTGTTTAATGTAATGTAAATTTTTGTTTAATTTAAAAAAAAAACTTTTACATTTGGAAGAGCTGCATGGTGCTAAGCACTGCATAAACATGATTAATAGCTACTAATGTTTACGTGTTGATAAGCTTTGCTAAAATCACGGTTGTGTGAGTCTTCATGATGCTCAGCTCTGGTTAACTGGTTTGCATGATGCTAAGCAACACAGTACTTTTTTGAATGCTGCTGAATGAAGTTTAAGGGTGGGAAAACAGTCTATTTTAAGGGCAATAGGCGGGAATTCTGCAACAGTTGTTGGAGTCTTTCTTTCAGTATGCTGGGTGGTGTTGGTGAAGGTGTGTGCTTTGGGTGCAGAGATGGGGTGTGCAGGAACCCAGGATTTTTGTTGGGCTCTGGATACGCAATTATGAACCTAGGCTGCTGCAGGGTGATTACCAGGGCTCAGAATGTAAGGCTGAGGCCTGGGATTGGTTGGCCATGGAACTTACTAGTGCTATTTGTATCCCTCACACTGATGAGCAGTGTCATCACCACTAGGATGACCTGAAGCATAGAAAGAGGGGAACTTTGGACACCTGGATCCAAGAGGCATGCCCCTGACATATGTAAGTATTTCTTCAACTATTTTACTGAACTGCAAGCTGAATCTTTGCAAAACTGGTATGCATAATGGTGTGCTTCTCTCCCAACAGCTGCAGCTGAGAGGGCTTGCAACATGCAGTCCCATGCTGGTTGCCTGGCCAGGTTGCACTGTGAGTGTGGTAAGTACTGATATATTATGGTAACTGTAGTGCAATAAACAATAAACAATAAGATCTGTACTTCAATAAAGAATAAAAACTGTACTGCAATAAAGAATAAACAATAACAAATCTAGTGCAATAAAGGTATAATTAGAACTGTAGTGCAATAAATGAACAATAAAAACTGTAGTGCAATAAACAATACTAATAACAGTAAGCAAAAAGGTGTAAAGAAGGAATGTGGTGTCATAACATAATTGAAGTAGAGCTGTATGAGTTGCATATCTATGGTAAGGTTACTGCAGTCAACTGTAAAACTGTAATAACTGCAGAATGTAAATGTAATGGCCTGCAAAATGTATTGCACAACTCATAGTATGGTTCAAGGCTGTCTCCAGGCTCTCTTTTTCTCCACTTCAGGAACAACAGGTGTAATGGTTAGGTAGCCCTTTTATGGGCAGATGTCATATGTAGACATCAAAGATAATTAACATCAATACCAATAAAGTGTTAAGCAGGATTGTTTTTTCCTAACTAAATCTGTCATAATATTTACAGTAAGACTGTAGTCATCACATGTCTGTTCTAATGTCACTGCAGTCAACTGTAAAACTGTAATAGCTGTAGACTGCAAAAGTAAGGGCTGAAAAATGTATTTCACAACTCATAGTACAGTTCAAGGCCGTCTCCAGGCCAATTTCAGTCACATAATGTTCTCTTTTCCTCCCACTCCAGGAACAAAAGGTATATGGGTGAGGTAGCCTACTTTATGGTCAGATATTGTGTGTAGACTTCACTGATAATTAACACCAATACCAATAAAGTGTTAAGCAGGACTGTGGTTTCCTAACATCTGTCTTAATATTTGCAGTAGGGCTGTATTCATTGCACGTCTCTTCTAATGTTACTACAGTCAACTGTAAAACTGTAATAGCTGTAGAATGCAAAAGTAATGGCCTGAAAAATGTATTACACAACTCATAGTACGGTTCAAGGCTGTCTCCAGGCCAGTTTCAGTCACATAATGCTCTCTTTTCCTCCCACTCCAGGAACAAAAGGTATATGGGTGAGGTAGCCCACTTTATAGGCAGATATTGTGCTTAGACTTTGCAGATAATTAATACAAAGGTCCAATAAGTGTTAAGCAGGACTGTGGTGGCCTAACTAAATCTGTCTTAATAGTTGCAGTATGGCTGTATTCATTGCATGTCTGTTTTAAGTTGCTGCAGTAAGTGCTTACATTATCTGCAGATGTCCCCTGCAGTTACAGCTTTTGGGATCTACTCCCATGCCTGCCAACTAAGGCATGATGGCTGTCTAGTCTATTTAATGTACACAAACATACCTCTCAACTGCCATTACTTTTTGTAATGTAATTACAACCACATAATCTGTCTGGTCCATGATTACCAGATAAATGATTACCTGCAATGCCATGTATTTTTAAATCTGTTTGCAGAACACCTTGGTTGTCATGTACATGCACATTATGTGAAAATGTTCTCTGTAATTGTGCACCTGCATTTGTTAGTGCTTGGCCCATACTGTCCCATGCTAACAGCTTGAGAGGTATGTATGTGCTACATCAGTTAAAGGAGAATTGTAGTCACTGTACTCACAACTGACACTGCACACCTGTAGAAGTATGTATTACCAGTCTTTTTAGGGATATCATCTGCAGTGTCACTAATGGTATGTTTCTCTTTCTCTCTCTCCCCACCCCTTATCTTCTTTAATGTATTATTGTTATTTATTATGATTTAATAATAACATATTTTGTTAAACTGTTTTGTTTGCCTTATGGGTTATTTTATACTGGCTTGCTGTTAACATACTTACTGTTATGTTATTTAATGTTGTGTTACACATAATATACCTTAATATGTATTTGGATTAATCAATATGGTGTTCCATTCTGTTAATACTAATATTGGTTTGGTTATTACTTCTTCCAGCCTTTCCTGGTTAGGGGTCACCACAGTGGATCACATGTCTGCACATGATTGGCAGTGGAGTTGTATGGTGTCGAGTTGCCAGCCCGGCACCCAACCTTCCACAGAAGACACATACACATGCACGTACTCACACCTAGTGCCAATTTAGAGTGTCCAATCCACCTACAGCATGTCTTTGGGATGTGGGAGGAAACTGGAGCACCAGGAGGAAACCCACATGACCACAGGGAGGACATGCAGACTCTGCACAGAAGGCACCCCAGCCGAGGATTGAACTGGAGAACCTCTTGCTGTGAGGCAACAATGCTAACCGCTGCACCACCGCGGTTGCCTAACCTTAACTTATTGTTATAACCACTTTACTACAGTGCGTCAAGGTCGGCCGGTTCCTTGTGATCCACCTTCCTTGCCTCCTCTGGCTATGGCACCAGGTCCCAGCACATCTGGAACCCAACCTGGTGGTGCCCCCCTCTGCTGCCCCTGCACTACCCTCAGCATTGGGTAGTACCACTCCATAGGATGGTGCCAGGCTCCACTCTGGGAGTAGTAGTAGAAAGGAGTTGTCACCCATGATGAACTGCTAGGTTTGGTGCACGGGATCATCTTCCGTGGGTGTGGATGACACCTGCGCCAGATGGAGAGCATGCTGGCCACCCTGTTGGGGCAGGCTCAGTCCGTAGCCCAGACTCCACCACTGCCACCCTCAAGGCAATGACGGAGTAGTGCTGACAGTCCCATGGGTGGGCATGTGAGTCACACTGCAACCTTGTGGAGGCACATTGGACTGTGATTCCACAACACCCTCCCCACCCAAGGTTTTCAACCCCTCTTGTGTCACACACCACCCCTGTCTGCTGTGTTGTTTGTCTTGTCTGTCTGCAAAAGCTTCCTCACCTACCCAACTTACCTCACCCACATGTACCTATGTCCCTTCCCCAACATTCCACTCTCACCTTAAAAAAAAACAAAAACAAATGAGCACCTGTCCCAAAAAAATATATTGTCCCATATATAGCCTTCCATTTTGTACACATGTCCACTGGACACACATAATTTGGTCCAGTTGGCTTAACAACCCAGTTATGCTGTCCTCACCCCTCTCTCTAAGGGTGAGAGTCCAAAGACATCTACAAATTTTGAAAAAGTGAACAGTTGTTGCTATACAAGAAATGTATAGCTATGATTCTTTCCTCCAACCTTCCTACAGATACCTACCTGCCTTTCACTATGTTTTCTCCCCTGCTTGCACCCCATTTCAGCACTTTCCTATCTCGCCATTTTCTTTTCTTTATATATATATATATTTTGTGCAACGCTGCATGGAGCGGGATGTAGAGCTATACTGATATATATGTTTTAAATGATAATAAACATGTACAAAATAAACACCTGTCCTCTATTTTGAACCCAAGATCATCACACCTGCAGACCACTGTATTAACCTGCCACACCACACAGCTCTTAATTAAAACAGGTGATTTAAACAAAACATAGTAATTACAAGTTACAGTCATTAAGCATGTTTAACTGGAGCTGTGCATTGTGCCACTTCGGGCAAATTTGCTTAAAAAGTAATGGAAAAAATGGGACTGTTCCTTGGAGTCTGGTGCAAGAGTACACCACTAGAAAGCCAAACACAGAATAATGGATGTAAGTGAGGTCTCTAATAGCAGGTAAATATGCCATTTTATCAGCAACATTTAGAAATACACTTGCTAAGGCATTAATGCAAAATACATGTTCATCTGGGACCCTGGTGCAGAAATACATCCATATAAAGCCATGCATATAATAATGGATGTAAAAAAGGTATGTCACAGCCTGCATGTGTGCACTTATATCTTGCAAATACAGCTGCTGTAACAGTGACTCAGTAGCTCAGTCTGTTAAATTTCTTGCAAACAGTACATTTTGCCACACACAGTCCTGGGTTCAAATCCAGTGGTGTGTAGCATTTAAATTACATTATTGTGAAGTCAGCAATTAATGACTGTCATGTATTCTTTATCCACACAATGCATCTCAAATCAAATGTCTGCTTTTCACTGAAGGAAGTCACAGGCCTGCAGATAGGAACACACTTCACATATCCCTATAACAAAACTATAAGTGCATAAAGTGTCAGATCATGCATTAATATGCATTTACAGAGAATTTTAACTCAGGTAATGCAAATGATGCTCACTAATATCAAAGTGCAGCACAAAGTCCTTTCATACTCATATTGCAGATTAGCAGAGCTATACAACTAGCATACACATATGAATCCCCTGCTTGTAACAAGGGCTGTCAGCATACACGTTCCAAATGAGTACCAGACTGCAACAGATGGTTTGACAGTTGCCCAGATGGTGGACATAATTTTATATTTATCCCCAATGTTGCTCAAACATGTTGCCTAGTACTCTGTTAGTGATGGTGTTGTTTAACATACTTACCTTAAGCACATGCCATAATTACAGTGGCTCTACCTCTACAACAAGGCTGACACAGCGCCCATAGTTACTGTTACAGCTTGATGTTCTCCAAAGTGTTCACACTGTCTGGCTATGCCTATTACCTGCAGCACTAGCTTAATCCTGTAGCACACACATCTCTATGTAAAAGTAGCTGCTACAGACCTACCCTCTGCAATGACATAGTCTCTTCACCCCAGAAATGTCCAGCACAACATATCAGAAAGGGTTTCTAATCTGCATGAAGGCCTTATATCTTATACAGTGGTTGCATGTCATTGGCTGATGATAGTGAAAATCAGCTGTGCTGGCTATAAGTAGCATATCAGAACCACAGATGTTTTAAGAGGCAATCACCTGATAATGAGAAGCATGTTAAAAACGCAAACAGCTGGCTATGGGGAAGCATTCTGTATGAGACTTTCTTCACCCAGAACACACGTTTGCAAAAACTTAAATATCACCACATACCAACGCCCAGGTTTTGCACTCCATCAGGTATGTAACCTTTTTGTTTACAACAGGATGCAGATGTGTGAATATACTAACAGGGAATAGGGATTACAGCATTAAGCCTTTCAATACATCAAGGGTAGAATGCTTTTTGTCAATGTGGCATACTGATCTCATGGGACTGTCCCTTTATAGTGGTTGTAAATGCACACTGCTATTTGTTTGTCACTGTTGTTTTTACATATTTTCAGGGGGGTTGCCCTAGTGGACACACTACAATAGACTCCAGTGTTGGGTGTATGATCATACAGCAGTATCTGCCATTGCACACACAGTAATAGCTGATTATCACTAGTATCTTAGTTGTATCCACATGCTTAGTATGTTTGCACACTGTGGAATATGACATATGTGATTAAGCAGTGGATACTGCCAGCCATTCCGTTCTTGCTGTATCTCTACACAGTATACTTCCACATATGTGATCCTGACATATGTTCTCATTTTGTTGTCTTTCAGGAAACATGTAACCAAGATGCCATGCACGTTTCATGGATGCAGAGAATAATGATATACTGGAAGGCCTCTGGCAACACCATGAACTCCTACTGTCCAGGGGGAGGCAAAACAGGGAACAGCGGGCAGCACTGTGAGCTGACTTTGTCCATGATGTGAATACTACAGGTCATCAGATCAGGACATATGAGCAGGTTCAACACCACAGAATGGTCATGATCAATGCTGCATGCAGAAGAGCAGCAGATGTAACCAGGGATTGTGACATCACCTGTGGAGGGCCTGCAGTGGAACAACCACTCTCAGCCACTGAGGAATTCCTGGCAAATGTAGGCACACACGACAGCTCCCTGGCATCCATCACACTGTATTTCATGGATGTGGGTGCCACAGTTTCCATGGCAGAGGAATGGGCAGGTAAGTTTAGTATGATTAGCACTGCAATACTGTAGCATTCAGTGTGTCAGGATGTACATACTTTTATGTGGGTGTTAATTCTTTGTTCTATGAGGGGGTGGGTTTCACTGCAGTTTGACTGTCATACTCAGATGTTGACCAATATAACAACTAACGCAGTAGCTACTGTAAATGTGAGATATATGGATGTATTATCTTGTTGTGGTGCAACATGTGGTGGTACTTACCTCTTCCTCAACTTTTCACAGATTCGTCAGGTATCATATAAGGCCGTGGTCCTGCTGCTGGTAAGCATGACACTGTTTTGTTATAGATGTAGGTTTACATCAATGTAATCCCTAAAGTGTCATCATAGGCCTGCTGCCTGGATTGCTGTACTGTCAGCATGATTGCCAACTGCACAGATGTTTTCTGACTGTACACATGTTAGTCATACCTATGCCTTGTAGGTGTGACCACAATGATAGATATGACAGTACTGTCAAGACATTAAAGATGTCATATGTGTGTACTGTGCAGAGTGTTCACATATGTCATCAGAATACTTCATTGTTGCTGATGAGATTGCTGTGTAAAGAGCTTTTATTTACAAGTAACTACAAGGTGACCGTTTTGTTACAGGACCTAAACTGGGACACTTGAGGGCTGCCCCAAGAAGCCAAGTCTGCAATCCCATTCTTCCAGCCCCCATTGTATGTGGAGATAGGGCCGCCATTTCATCTCACCCTGGGGCCAGCAGGTTGGCCTCCTGTCCTTAATCCGGCAATGTGGGGATGGCACTCTGTGAATGGCACCCACCCAGGAGGCAAGAGGCCACATGCCAGGAAGCTCGAAGTGATGCACATTTGTCTGCATTTGGCACCATGGGGGAGAGAGACTGAGGTATGCTGCAAAATGTGCAGAGATGGGGGGACCCAGAACTATCTCCCCTCCAAGTTTGAAAGCCCTAGGTGCAAGGCAATGAGAGAACCAGTGTCACAGAAGTCTGGATAAGGGACTGTCTGAGGCTTAGCGGCACAGCAGAGTTCCATGAGGCTGGGAAGATCCCTTGAGAGGCTCCAAGAGCACATGCAACATTGCATGATTTGGCAGCAGTCAGGAGATAAGTAAACCTGGAAAAGAGCTCTCTGTCTCCTGGGTAGAAGTATAAACCTGGAGGGAGTCCATCCCGATGGAAGTCTGGAAGGGAGAGTGAGGTGGAAAGTGACTGGGACAGGACAGCTCCCACCTGGGTGAGGGGGTATGGACCATGCCCCTTCTGGGAAGGAAGTCTGGAAGGGGTAGAGGGGCAGATAGTGGCAGGGCTGGGTGACGGGGGTCAGGCAAAGCTCCCCACAATGGAAGTCCTTAAGGGAGCGACTGGCGGACAGCAGCAGGGTCTGGAGAGTTCCTGCCTGGGTGAAAGGAATCAGGCAGAGCTCCCCTATGATTGAAGTCCTTGAGGAAACACCAGGGCAGATGACTGAGGGGTCTGGAGAGCTCCTGCTGGGAGAAAGGCATCCAGCATCACCCCATAACTGATGGCATCCTTGAAAGATCTCAAAATCCCCAGAGCTGCCCTGGATGTGAAAGCAGGGGGACTCTGAAACCTTCATGAGAGTGGATGTACCCCTGAGTGGCCAAGGGGAGTTCTGGAGGGGCAGACATGATTAGAGCAAAGCTCCCCTGAGAAGGTCCGTAGGCATGAGTGATCTGGCATGATTAGGCAGCATGCAGGAGACATGGAGGTGTTGGACTCCCCTGACATGGGGAGGCCGTGGCTGGGGAAGGTCTCTTGGCCAGGTTGAAGGGGAGGCCTGTAAGGGTCGGCCCTGACAGATGTCATTAAGGGTGCACCTGGCATTTGGGTGTGGGGCCTGGAAAGCTCCTGCCTGAGTGAGTGGGGTCAGGCAGAGCACCTCACGACAGATGTCCTGGAGGGAGTGACTGATGGATGGTGGCAGAGTATGGAGGGCTCCTGCCAGGATGAAGACATCCAACCTTACCCCATACCCAATGGCATCCCCAAAAAATCACAAAGTCCCCAGGGCTGCTCAGGATGGGAAAGCAGTGGAACTGGCTGCCCTGGGAAGCCAGGTCACCATTCAGA
Organism: Protopterus annectens; assembly: GCF_019279795.1. Taxonomy (NCBI): domain Eukaryota; kingdom Metazoa; phylum Chordata; order Ceratodontiformes; family Protopteridae; genus Protopterus; species Protopterus annectens. Next base: position 919,934,000 of record NC_056747.1, read on the forward strand.
CTGAGCGGTCTAAACTGAAACATTTCTGTGTCCCAAAGACAATGTTTGGGATTCCAGGATTTCCAAACCGGGACTGTCCTGGAAAAACTGGGACTGTTGGTCACCTTGAGTGACTACAGCTGTTTATGGGAAAAGTAATGTCCTCTTAAGCTACTATATGAGGTTGAGTTTTCAATAGGTCTATAATAGTGACAACAGTGTACAGAGCTTTACATATATTGCAGTATAGTACTGCAGAGTGTAATAGTGCAGGTATTAATGTGCTGCTTTTTGCTTTGTTATCACAGGCGACTGGGGGGGGGGGTTGATCTCTGTCCCCTACACAACCTGATGTCAGTGTCTCTTCAGACTCTGATGATGATGGTGCCCTGAAGTGAGGAACAAGTGGGAGTTTCAGGGCCTGAATCTGTCCCAGAGGTTGACATTCCTCTTCTGCCCTCATTATCACCTCACACAGTCAGTCTGCCCACACATACCCAGTCCCCAGAGGCCAGAGATATTGGACAGCCAGAAGGTGGGGACATTGAACAGGAAAATGTGGCAACTATGGTTCCAGTGAGTGTAGGCAGTGGCCATAGCCAGAGAGCTGGAGAGGTTCCACACAGGTGGATTGATAGGGGTGCTTGTAGGGGGCCTGCTGTCTGTCCACCGCCTATTGCAGGTGTCACATCACGGGTCACTCAGTGCATAATTTGGGCCATCATGGAGGCACAGGCACTTTCTGAAAGGAACTCCAGACATATACTAAGGGTTATGGATGCAGCACAGTCTGACATATGTGACTGCCTCCACCTCATTCCTAACACCCTGGATCGGTTGGTTCACTGATGCAGTGGAAAGAAGGTGGGATGAGACAGGTCGCAGACAATCTGTCTTGGAATGCACACTGTCTGTGCTGGAATGTGTAGTTGGAGTTGAGCATCAGACTCATGGATGTAGGTCAGCAACCCCATATGCTGAGAGTCCACATGGCGGTGCACAATTGTGCTCCTGTAGTGGCAGTACATCCAGCGCTACAGAGGGGAGTGTGCTGTCCACATCAAAATGTGGCAGGCCATGGGCTCATGGTTTGGGGCATTCCCAAGGAGGACATGGTCCCAGCAGACAGCAGCCACCATCAGGTACTACTTCTGACCTTGGGCATGGAGGTGCCAGTGCAACTCTTGGCAGAACCAGTTCCCATATTCAAGGGCCAAAGATGGTGAACTGTCAGCTCTACCATGCACAGTTCAAAGCTGTCCAACATACACACGTGTAGGGCTAGCACTGAGCTTGACTGTGTACACGCACACACACACCACTGTCAAATGCAGGTCACCTACAGACACATTTCCATGGTCCATCTTGCCTCCTTCCCTTCCTGACTTTCAGACATGTGATCAACCTTTTGGGTCAGCCTAGGCCTTTTGTAACACCACACAACAGCCTGTGCAAGTGATGATACCTGTATCACATCCCTGTCATCCTCGTCATCGATGCAGGGAAATGAAGCTATGTGTTTGATGCACAGGGTGACTATATAAATTAAAATGTATTTGTGTAATGCAGTGTTATTCTGACATGTCACTTGTACTGGTTACTGACAGGTGCTGTATGCTGACATTTGTAATGAGTACGCCACATAATTTTGTGTACCGTATGTTGTATGATGTTGTAATGGTTGTATACTTACACAATGAAAGGTGTGTCATGGACCTGTTTCTGTTTCAGGATTCTGTTGGGGACACCTATGAATACACAATGGCAATAAAGCCATAGATATCACACTACAGGATGGAATGTCAGCACAGAACAAATATGTCTTCAGCAAGGTACAACACTATAGGTGCATGACTCCATAGGTTCATATGTGTATAACAGGCTAACAAGGACAATGGCATCATTCAGCATACTCATGCATCCCTAATCTGTGAAAAGGTTTGATACCCTTGCTAAGTGTCACCAGGGCTTTGGGAGCCAACACATCTACAAACTGTGGTGATGGAGAAGACCCATCTACAAATTTCCTGTGTCCAGTACAGAAGTTTGTCTGACACCAGCTATGATTGTCTTGTTTTGCATCCCATTGCATAACTTGAACATGATGTGTGTCACAGCAGATGTGTGCTTCACATGCATGGGGGGCTGTAAGATATCAGATGCACCTTCTGTGTTACATACCTGTCTCTCCAGCATGTACTATTTATACCACAGTGATGATGTAGGTGTGTAGAACAGGTAAGATGTGTTAGTCCTGTCATGGATACAGGGGAGGTACACAGTGGGATCTGACACCTCCCTGTATGGCAAATATGCACACCCTCCAAATCATTTAAGAGACAGACTACACATGTATGGTTATCTACAATATATACTTGTTTACCATGGAACCTGTGTAGCTGCTACAGCTGTAAAATATGCCTGTGTCGTGACATGGCAAGGGTACCATTGCACCCAATAATAGGTGTGATGACTGCCAAATTCAATATAACAATGAGAGTCTAGGATTTACATCCCATACCTTTCTCTATAGGTTGTACTAAATTGAATGCATACCAACATCTTACTGACCAGTGAAAGTCAAAGGCTGCATTACTCTGTGTCCATAATCCATGATTAATGGTTCAACTGTGGGCAGTGTGTAGACACTATTATATTTTCCCAGAGTGTATGACTTCCAAAAGGATCATATTGTGCAGTCATTGGCATTCAGTATTTGTCAGTGGCTCAGACAACAACTGAATATGTGTCTCAGGCCATCCTGGATAACTGTTGGTTCTGTGTGGGATTCAGTGACAGCTCCTGATATGTAATCACCTGTTAATGCAGTCAGTCATAGGCTCAAACTCCAATATGAGCACTGAGGTTCATAGAAAGTGTGAGCAGTGCAGGAATTATAGTTTTAACTTCAATTCTGAATTTAATACAACAATAAATAACAATGAGCCGAGTAACTTGACTTTTGGGGATCGTTTAAGGCAATTTGAGGCCAAATTGTTTAGTTTAAAGAAAGTACAAATCGAGAATGGGTACCTAACAAGAAACATTGAGTTGGGGTTGGTTCCCCGTGGTTTGCGCCTATGGAGGTATCCAAATGGAGTGGAACAGAATGTACCTATGCTCAATGAAGTGCACAGTTATTCGACCAAACTGGTGTACAGTTAATGAAAATTATGGTTAAATATAACAACGTAAAAATTGATGAATATACGCATGAGTTGGAACGTATTAATGACTTTCTTACCAAGGACCTCCTTTTCGAACAGAGCATCACCAATTATAATAATGTTATAACCAGTGTCAATCAACAGTGTAATATGGTTTTTGAAAGGAAACTAAAGAAAATAAAATGGGACACTGGTGAATATACACAAGAAAAGGTATATCCCTTTTCGAAAGGGAATAGGCGTAGCAGTGAAACATCTGATAGAGTCAATCAGAGTGATGACGTGGTGACACGAAGGGAAGTGAGTTATAATCAGAAAAGGCGAGAGGAGATCACTTTAGGTGAGGATCCCCAACATTCGGCGAGGTTACGGCAAAAGGGGAAAAGTCAATCGTGGAGAACAGAGGACAGTATGTATTACAAGCAGCAAGACCGAAGAGATGGAATTATCAGCAGAAGGATGCCAATGTATACGGAGTGAAATAACATTTAATTTGCAGGATTTTTTTCCCCCATAAGTAAGTGCTGTAAGTGATGGCTTAATGAATAATATGGGTCAGTGTGAAAGCCTTTGCGATGAAAGTGAGGGCTGGCTTGGTGCTGAAGAGCAGGGGAACAGTATTTTTCATTCTAGTTTTGGTGTGATTTCTTCATGTGAACTGCAACAGGTTCGGGACATTGTTCCTTGGGTTCCCTTGACTCGTATTCAAGATGAAGTGACTGTAAAAAGTGTCGGTAACGGGCTTGGCTATAGTGAAGAGTTAAATAGGAATGACAGTGGTTTTATGATTAGGCAAAATGTGTTCATGACTGAGTTAAAATCAAGGGATTCAAAAGTTCCCTGTTCTGAGCAAACTCATGCTGTTGTTGTTAATAGTGATATAAACCTTACGAATAGTATTTCTAGTTTTAATGTTTTTTCTTCAAGTGAACTGCAACAAGTTCGGGACAATATTTTTTTGGTTCCCTTGACTCGTATTCAAGGTGAAGTGACTGTTCAAAGTGTTGGTAATGGGCTTGGTCATTGTGATGTATTAAATATGAATGATAATGGTTTTGCGAGTTCCCCGTTTTGAGCAAACACACGTTATAGATATTAATAGTGATATGGATTTCATGAATTTAAGTGTTTAATCATATGAACATAACGATGGGGCTGATATGTTTGTGCAAACCTGCAATGACAAGGGTATAAATAATGAATTTTTTAATGGCAATACTGATGGTGGGGATTTGGTTGATTCTATCAGTTATACTGATATTATTGGTGATGACACTATGTGTTCTGAGCTGAATGTTGAATATTTAAATGTGTTAAGAAATCCTGTGATAGTCACAAATAGTTTAGGTGATTATAACATTTATAATTATTCAAAAACAGTATGTACTACGGAGCAGGCGGATTGTTTATCAAAGGGACTTACTTTTGTCCCAGGTAGAAAAGGTGATATGGCAGAACTATTGATTGATTTAAAAATGTTTATTAGAAAAATGAATTTGAAATGATGTTTTTTGAACTCAAGCCAAGAAAAACAAACATTAGTAAAACCGAGTAAATTCAATCTGCATATGAACCAAATTATACAAGTTTTGAAAGGGCTTGTGAATTGGATATTAGGGCTTTTTATAAAAACTTGGATTATGACAGGAAAAAGTATGTTAATATGTCAAATGATGAAATTAGGGCATTAAGTGAAATAATAAATAATCGTGAAATACGTATTATGAAGCCTGACAAGGGCAATGATGTGGTGATTGTGGATAAAAACGATTATGTTCATGCTATGTTGAGCACGTTAGAAGATGATTCTTATGAGGACAGTAGTTTAAATCAAATTAATATAGCGCACATGAAGTTAGATTTATTGACAGAAGATATGCTGTTTCAAGGACAGATTATAAATTTCTTAATAATCCCAATCCTGTGGTTAGTAATATTTTTGGAATCCCTAAAATACATAAAGGGCTTGATAATGTGACATTTAGGCCAATTGTGGATGGGAAGCGAAGTAAAACTTGCTTTATTAGTAAGTATTTGGTGTGAGGGATGAGGTACTACAGAAAAGGACACAGGAAATATATAGTCCCATACTGAATTTTAAAAGATTAGCACAGGATGATTTAAGGATGGGAGAGAATGTAAATTCTAAGGACGGTGAAAAGAATAGAGATGTGATGCGTCTTGTAGTGACCTATAATATGGAGGCAGAATGGTTAGCACAAATGATGTTTAAAAACTGGAACATTTTAAAATTGGATAGAGAAAAAAAGAATGGGGAGTCTCCTTAAAATAGTATATAGAAGGGATAGGTCCTTCAAAGAAATTCTGCGGCACGGACAAGGTAGTAAATTCAGTGTTGTAGGTAGACCTATTGGCAATTTTAAATGTGGGAGATGTAAAAACCTGTAGGTTTATATCGGAAACGGGGCCCAATTTTAGGATCAATTTAGTCATTTTAACTGTCAGATGCAAAATGTAGTATATACAGCTAAGTGTGATCTATGCTGGGCATTTTATGTAGGGAAAACGTCAAGACGGTTTAGGGAAAGAATTAAGGAACACATATTGGATATACAGCATTCCAAAAGTACTAACGCTTTGGTGAGACGTGTGCGAATTTCCTGGACATCAATTTAAGTTTTGTGTAATACAACAAGTGAGATTTGACCCACAAGGTAGAACATTAGATGTACATTTGGATGAATTTAAATGGCAGTTAAGATTGGATGCAAACCATTTTCCGGTAATTAATGATGCCATCAGTATAGCACTTGTTTTAAAACTAAAACATATTTTAGGTAGATGATTTTTAATGAATTTAATAATATCTTATTTTTATTCATATATTAAATATGTTTTCTTACATTTTTATGATATATTTAACAAGGTTTTTTATATATTTTTCACAAAAATTAACTAAAATTGAGTTTTATTTGATTGTAATTATTGTTTGCAGATGTTGCACAAAGGATCTAAATTTATATATATATATATATATATATATATATATATATATATATATATATATATATATGTGTATTCAAATGATTTTTGACTTTTTATTCAAGGGGGTTATGTGAAAATGAGCTATTTCCCTTTTAAGCTTTTGTATTGGGATTAATTGGTGGTTTAAATGTATTGTTTCTATTGGTCTATTATTCATTAGTGTGGGTATTTAAACAGATGGATGAGTTTGTTCTTTGTTCTGAAGACGTCTTGTGTGCAGATGAAACCTAGGTCAACGTGGTATTGTGTTTTCCATTGAATAAAGTGGCTTTATTGGATTGGAGACTGTATCCCAACATGTTCTTTTGGATTGTGAGAGTCTGGGATTTACATCCCATACCTTTCACTATAGGTTGTACTAAATTTAATGCATACCAACATCTTACTGACAAGTGAAAGTCAAAGGCTGCATTACTCTCTGTGCCCATAATCCATGATTAATGGCTCAACTGTGGGCAGTGTGTAGACACTATTATATTTTCCAGGAGTGGATGACTTACCAAAGGATGATATTGTGCAGTCATTGGCATTTAGTATTTGTCAGTGGCTCAGACAACAACTGAATATGTGCCTCAGGCTATCCTGGATAACTGTTGGTTCTGTGTGGGATTCAGTGACAGCTCCTGATATGTAATCACCTGTTAATGCAGTCAGTCAGAGGCACTGACAGTGGCCATGACTGCAGAGCAGGGAATGGCTAGAAGGGGTATGCCATTAATGATGTCTGGGGAAATCCACTGTTGACTGACATCATTGTATCATAGGTCTCCCAATGCTACCTTCCCAGATTATGACTGTCAGACATTTTCCTATCCACCAGCTGGCATAATGCTCTGTAGATAACCTACACAGTTTCCAGCAAGGCCTGCTGGTCAAATATTGTCAAACACCTTGTCAGGCCATGGTAGGTCATATTCCCACCATCCATTGCATAGTATAACACTCATTGGGGTCCACTGGTTAGAGTCAGTAGATATGATCTGGCCTTGAGCAAAACAAACTGTGTTTGATCCAGTCTTAGTAGGTGTATGACAGTGTTACCGCTTGTATCCATGCTAACTCCTTTCATGGCATTTCATGTCACACAACTCACAGATCTGGGGACACTGCTTGGCACTACATGCTAGTTGTCCTTTGTGCAACTAAGTATTGCAGTTACTTCCAGCATGTTCCAAGAAGAGAGTCATCCAATGTGTCTGTATAGAGCACAGACAAACAAGTTATGGAAATGTAATATGTATACTCTGTGAAGGTAAGGTGGGAGTTTTACACAGGTATTCTGCAGCTGGACACTACCGAAGCGGTGTGTACTGGAAGTGCATGATTACCTTGTGAAGACTGTGTTAAGCATGGGAGTCCACAGAATTGCTGGTGCCTGGCAATTACTAATGCTGGTCTCACTGACACCACTTTCACATAGAATACCATGCTGCAATATGTTTTCTGTCATCACACACAAAATGTTACTATGAAGCCCATGATGAGAAGCAGGATGCAGCCTGTTTATTCATCCACATAGCTGTCCCACATCATGAAACTCTATGTCGCCTTCACATGTCCTTCTCCAGGTAGATGTCTTGATTAGCAACCTGGTTGACTTTTGTATGTATTATGCATTCTGTTCCAGGGTTGCTGGAATGTCACTAGGCAGCTGACAAGATGGTGATTAAGAGCACTGCTCTAGCACTACAATATAACGTGCAATGTCCAGTGCCATAGATGTCAAGTCCTGCTGAAACAATCAGCACACTGGCGGTGTGGAATTGTAGGTGACAATTTCTCAGCTAGTCATGCATCCTTCCCTTCAACAGATTAATGGTGGATATCTGTATGATATGGCTGTGAGACCTACTGTAGCAGACTGGCCACCTCTGGCCAATGAGTGCCCACCTGCCACATGTCCTAAGCATGCCATACTGTGCAGTTATGTAAACCGAAAAACAAGTCCTGGAGTCCAAGATAGAAGACTTACAAAAGATGTATTTAATAATATAAAATTGAAGTGCTTTTCGTCACCGTAAATGCAGTAACTTCCTCAGAAATTGTGTTACAATGGACAAGAAGATTTATAAGTGTTCGAAAAATATTTTAAATACAAGGAACAAAATGTCACATATTTAAGAGCCACCATTCAGAACTAATTCCACTGGTGGATCCTATTTTAAAGTGATAGTATGCACCAAGCACCATGTTCATGTTTGTCCCATGGTTGGTTAAAACATGAAAAGAATAACCAATATTGTGCTGTAATAACTGTCTCTTATTAGACTAATAAAAATAGTCTATAAAACATGCATATAATGAAACATATAATCTAATCATTAATAAATGTAAAAACATTTTTAAAAAACATTCTAATAAAATTAGCTGTTAATATAACATATTATCTGTTTAAACTCTTCAGTTTCAATAAACAAGAAATGTTACAAGCATCATATAATCCTGGAAAATAAAAAGCATTTAACAACTGCCATATCAATTCACGTTCCTCGAGAAATAGTGTCGTAGGCCCACCCCTAACATCAGGTTTAATTTGATCAATAGCTTTAAAGCTAAATTTATGCCCACCACTCAAGTGGGAATGTTTAGCTAAGGCATTTTCACATTTATTTTTATCTATAGCATATATGTGTTTGTAAATTCTCTCACGGAACTTACGATCCATCTTACCAATGTAAAACACCATGCAGTTATTACACTTTGCGATATATATCACTGATTTAGTCTCATAGTTCAATTTATGGTTAAGTTTAAATTTTTTGTTGTTAGTGGTGAAAGACCCTCCTACTTCTATGTATTTGCACATCCTACATGCACCACAACTAAACATTCCCACATTTCTGTTGTAGTACGGTGAACAACCAGTTTCTAATAAATTCTTTAAATTAGACCCCCTTCTAAACACTATTCTGAGGGAATTACGTAACTTTTCAAGAAGAGAGTTTTTTCTACTGATGAAAACCCAATTTTTGTGCAGTATAGAACATACTTTTGCACTATCTTTACTATAGGTTGTAATAAAATTGGTATTGTAGTTAGACTGTAAATTGACATTAATATTAATTTGTTGGTCAATATTAAGGTTGAGATTAAAATTACTGGAACAGTCGGTTTCAGACTGAAGATCAGGTATTACCTCTCTCCCACATAATATAGGTTTGAAGTAGCCATTGTGCCATTTACACTGTATTTCATCTATCAATAAATTTATTAAATCAATAGGGTATCCATGCTTTTGAAACATACCACTGAGAAAATTACATTCATCAAAAAAATCATCAATGGAAACCATCTTGGCTGCCCTTATAAGTTGACCCTTAACAATGGACCTTTTTTGTGCAAAAGGGTATCCACTAGTGAAGTGAAGAAATGAATTACAATAAGAGACCATCCTAAAGAGTCTTGATGTCAACCTTTTGTTCACTAGGTCCTTAGATAATTTAACATCTAAATAATCAATCGTGTCACCACTAAAGTTAAATGTAAAATTGAAAACATCAGTGGTACTATTCAAATAGTTGACAAATGTATGTGCCTGTGTATCATCGCCCTTAAAAATGATGAATATATCATCTAAAAAGTGGATGTAGTATGCCAGGTTCGCCATCTGCTGAGGTTTGTTAAAAATAAATGTTTTCTCCCAGTAGGCCATCACAAGGGTGGCCAAACTGGCACCACATGGCGAAACCATGGTGACCCCCTTGTTTTGAAGATAGAATTCCCCATCAAATATAAAATAGTTATTAGTAAGAATTATATCTATTAATTCTTCTATCAAGTATATTTCTGAAACAGGTGCCCCTTTGTCCTTTAACATTAGGCTCACCCATTCAACTCCCTCAAGGTGGGGGATAGAAGTATAAAGGTCTATAACATCAATGGTTAAAAAGTTATCTTCACTAAATTCTAAGCTGTTTATCTTCTGTAAGAAGGTCCAGGAGTCCTTACAAATTTGTGTTTTGGACTTCAGGTACTTCTGCAAAATGATATCAACCACTTTGGCACACTGATATGTAATAGAAGACCTCCCATCAATGAGGGGTCTCATAGGTGGATTTAAAACGTCTTTGTGTATCTTGGGGATGCCAAACATTACAGGTGTTTTTGGAAATGAAATGGACATGTAGTTATACATTTCAACACCAGTTTTAGCTTCAATGAACAAATCGTTCAGATATCCCTTATACGGTTGTAAGCTATGTTCATCTCATTTATTGATGTTTTTGAGTAAACATAATCATTTAAGACCTCCTTCATTTTGTTGTTATAATTAGTTTTGTCAAAGACAGCCAGTCCCCCTCCCTTGTCAGGTTTAACCACTCTCACTTGCAAAGAGCGTAACTGCTGTAAAGCCTGCGTTTCCTCATTACTAACATTACTTTTTCTAGACCTTCTACCATTAGTAAAAAGGTTTGATTGTACTATGTGTCTCAAATCTAATTCACAAACATTTTCAAACACGGTTAACACCAGGTGGAGTGGGAGGTTAAATGTACTCGAAAATTTAAATGGCCGATTTGTGTTCAAAGACTTACCCAATAATTCTGTTAAATTAAGTTTCCTAACAAAACATTTTAAATTAATAATAGTTTTTGTAATGTTCATATTTCTAATAGAAACAAATGTGTTACCCTTTGCAAGCAAATCAGTTAATACTGGGTTAATACTAACAGAAGAGTAGTTGAAGATGTTGAAGCCCCCACTAGAGTTTTTTTACTATATTTCATTTCACATTCTCCTCTTGGGCTGTCACTTGCGTCTGTTGTTGTGTCGTCTGTTCTTTTGATTTTTTTGGTTTTGATAAGACTGTCTCTTTGGGATAGCACCTGGGTGCTTGTGAAAATTTTGATTGTTTTGATTAAACATAGTCTCTTGTTGTTTGCCAGTAGCATTGCTATAGTTACGAATCCTTTCGCTATGTCTGACAGGGTTTACTTCATTACTCTCCTCTCCCCCTTCTTCAGTGGTTGTAATGTTAGTGTTCTCTTTATGGGCACTAATATTGTCATTAGATTACCACACATGTGCTGTTGATGGCTTTGGGTATGCTGTACCATTACTATATGATAAACGGTCACGTTTCATTTTCTTACACCTAAGTCTTTCCAGTAATTGATCAATACTAGAAAAAACTCTAGTATAATCATATTTATATCTCAAAAATTCCATGTCAGAGTTAATGTCACTGTCTAAATCAGCCACTTCTTTCGAAAGTGTTTCAATTTGCAATGAATAATGTTTGATCATAAGTTGCATGAGCTCAAAGCCTTGTTGATCAAACAAAGAGTTTAACTCAAGATGAAATAAAGAGTCAGGGGCTAGGCCCGTTGGGTATTGTTAACACCACAACCCCTTCGGTACAATCCGCTCTTGCAAATATTCTTTAAAATAAACAACTTCAAGTTGTACTTTTTTCAATTTAAGTAACTTATGGTCAAGGATTTTCAGTTTGTCAGATAACTGTTGTGCACTAACCTGAAAAGCCGAGCTGTTATCCGCCGGTTGCTCCTGCGTTCAACCCTGCCGAAAGCTTTGCAGTATCATTGACCCAGTCCATAAAACACGGAGCCTCAATAAACCCCATAACACTAGACTGTACAGGCACAGATTCATTACTAGCATTCAACCTATTAATTCCAGTACGTTGCCAGATTGTTGGGCTAGTGGAATAAAAGTGTTTGAGTTAAGGCTTGCAATGTGATGGTTAGAAGTCCCTTATATTTGATCATGAAGCAAAGGCGTGCCATTGCTAGACTGCGATGCCCCACCTTGCTGGTCGTTAGTTAATTCCAAATGGGTTACAATATGGTCCACTCATTTAGACAGCGCATTGAGTAATGCTGTAACATTCTTTAAGTCTGTCTGCTGTTGCATAGAACCAAACAGACTAGGACTGCTTGGACTGTTAGGACCCCCAGATGCCATCAACAAAAACACTGAACCAACTGGTATCCAACGTAGAAACACAAGATAAACTGAAAAACAAGTCCTGGAGTCCAAGATAGAAGACTTACAAATAGATGTATTTAATAATATAAAATTAAAGTGCATTTTGTCACCGTAAATGTGGTAACTTCCTCAGAAATTGTGTTACAACAGACAAGAAGATTTATAAGTGTTCGAAAAAGTTTTTAAATACAAGGAACAAAATGTCACATGCCTGTGTTCCCACATCATGTCACACAACAACCAGTGAGCTGTCTGGTTGTTTGACAGGCATTGTGCACTTGTGAGACCAATGTAATGTCAGCAAAGTTGTACAAGTTCTCTATGGATGCATGGACATCTACATCTTCACTGCAAGGTGTGCCTACAAACACTGCGTATCAGGCTGTCAACCTCAAGGGTGTAGCAGCATGACCCTAACTTTGCATGACCTGCTGATGAGATGTTGGGAGTGTCCACACCCCTCTACTCCTATGACTCACAAACACAGTGTGTGACAGATGTGACTGCATTTCCAACCTTGCTGCTATGGTGTCTCCAACAGCAGTCATTACATATGGCAATGAGCATTATGCCAACATGCACAGCTCACATCCTGCACCACCTACACCCACATCACACACACCTGCATGTGTGCAGCTCCTTACCAGGCACATTGCCAAACAGACACCTCAGAAAATCCTGCCTCTGGAGAGCACAGTACACATAATACTGCATGCACCACGCACCACCCTCTCACTGGTCAAAAATCTGAGGCAAAACACAAAATCACAACTCTTAGTCATAGGTGATAATGTGAGACACATTGATGTCTCTGTCAAGTGGCTACATATGGGAAAGATCACAGATAGCTCTGTGGGTTGACACAATAGGCCTTACCATACAGTGCCACAAATCAAGGAATATCAGTTAACATAATGTTGACATCATAGTTCCTGCAGGTGTGTACGACAAGGGACATATGTCACCGGACTGTATGCAGACACATGAATGAGTTTTGCCAGTCTGTGTCTCTCATGGGTATGTGCATAGTTTTCAGCTTCAGTTGATCCTCACCTAGGATGATGGCTCCATACACACGGACACTGATGGAAGTGAATAATTGCCTTAGCATGTGCTGCCATTGTAAGTGATCTACTACATGTCTTCCTGGGATGCCTTGCTCAACAGACATCATTTCTTCAACAATTATGGTCTTCATCTCTCACCCCTGAGATTTGGAGTACTGGCCAAGCCTGCTGACACCCCCACAATATGTCTTAGATGCACTGTTAAGGGTAATGTTGGCAATGAGAACACCATCTTTATGCAACATCATCTTTATGCTGCTGTACGCTGGGTATGGCAATACTGACCCCCACTGTGTGGAAGGTGTCCCCACCCTGGAATATGCAGACATGTGTGCAGTTAAGGACATCTAATTCAAGGCTGTGGACAGCACCACAGCCATACCAGACTATACGTTCATCCATATCTTCATACCTCAAAATGACAGTGTGCAAAGTAATGCAGGTGGTGTATACATACTCGTAAAGGATAGATACACATCCAGATTTTGTGATCTTTGTGATTTCCCAGAGACACTGCGTGTTACATTCACTATTGGAAGGGCACAAAATCAAGCAAGGAGCAGCTGCATGAATCCAGACACCCATTATGCATATTTGTATGTACCTGTGTGTATCAGAATATATCATTACACCATGGTTTGGGGTGGAATTAAGTGACCACCAACTGTGTTGCTTAGTTGTGCTTCTGCTCACTTGCCCAAAGGATAGTCCACATCCTTAACCACAGTGCCCTGGAGCAGTGCCGTGACATCCCCACAAGGGGAACCAATGTATTGCATCATGTGTTTACCAATATGGATGACCACTGCAGCCCCCCAATGTGAGATCCCCCCTGGTGGGATCTGACCACAAATCAGTCACATTAAAACTACCAGCAGTAACCCTCCCCTCACAGACAATACAGACATATATTTCAACAAAGCCATTTATTACTTTATGTGGGATGGTTTACATAGCATGACTGCACCTCCCCCTCAGATGGGACAGGCAAGTATGCAGAGCTCCACATTCCTGCATTATGCCAGCAGCATTACAACTGTATGAACTTGGCTGTACCTGCCAGGAGGAACACAGGCTTCTCATGGCACAGAAAACCTGCCTGGTGGACAACTGCCATTATCAGGCTGTACAATAAGAGGTGGACATTGCTGTGTGACAGTTGGGGTGAGGGTGCCCTCCCTAAAATGGAGGCACAACCTCCTCAGCTAAAACAAGTGCATAGTGTTGTTGTGATGTTGTGTAGACACATTAAGTGACAAAATTAGCCACCCATGCAAAGCAGAACCCCAACAAACAGTGTAGTTACATGTGTAACCTCAAATGACAGGCCCAGATAGTCAGTGAATTCGTACTTAATGATGCAACATATAATGGATTTGTACTCCTAGCTAACCTGTAGTCCCTCAGGTTCTGCATCAACTTCACTGCCCTGTCCCCACCACGTGACACTTGGCATTCCTACAACCTGTCCCATAACTTCCATATCTACAGAACAGGTAGTAAATGGCATTTCTATGGAAGGGAAGATACACAGCATCTATTGGGCATACTAATATCCTAGGCTGCATCCTACGTGTGATCTGACAAGGATTACTAACACCATTGGGAACACCTTGCAATCATACTGAAACCACTGGCTGCACCCCAGCTAACTGGACAATGGCAGCTGTTATACCCTTGTACAGTGGTGGTGCATCCTCTAACTATCAGAACTATAGACTATAGACCTCTTTGCCTGAGTATCCATATCTGTATCCCCGTAGGGGCAATCATCATGGAGGTGATCAGCACACATATATGTACACAGCTTGGATGTCTGACAGGGAGATCATGACTGTTAAATGTGGTGGACATTTCCAAGGCAGTCACCAAGGACCTAGTGAGGGGACATCAGAGCATACAACCCTATAGACTGAGCCAAGCCTTCTTACTATACCCCCCCACTCAGGCATCATTTACAAACCACCCACTTAGGCATCCATGGTACTATCATTGTAGGGGGTCACTAAGTGGCCCATTGATGGCACACATACTCAGCAAAGGAACATCCACCTCCAATAGCTGATCTGTAAGCAGCAGTGTTCAGCAGGGCTCATTCCTGGGTCCTCTACTGCTTGGAATCCATTTATCCATGATACAAGTAAATACTGAATGTCTGTGGCTAACAGTGTTGGCTGATGCCTGCAAACTGTGAACACTCATAGAGTCTGTGAGTTATGTCAATATCCTGCAAGAGGGTATTGATGAACAAATGCCTGTTGACATACTAATGGCCATAAACTCCATGCAAATATATACGTAGTATCATTTCCATCACTAACAGCTATGTACCTGGTAAGTAGCACATCAGTCACAACATGTGATGTACATACTCAGGGGTGAAAGAACTGGGCACACAGACCTGGCCACACAGGTTTACACCTAATGTGCCTGAGATCACCATGTCTCCCCAGTGGTATGACGGGAATCATATGTCATAGCTGAGGGCACAGTCACCCATAATTGACATACTCATAACCTCCATGTACTCTTCCCTCAGCATGGCAATATCTGAGTGCAATGGCCATTTGGTAATGTGCCTTTCCAAGCAGTACTGGCAATTGCACACAACAGTATAGTCTGTCACAAGGGAACTTCACGTCTTCAGTATGTGTTCAATGGGGATCGTCTGAAAGGTTTACCTTTAAAACGGCGATCTCAAAAAGGTCAACCATGCTTCTGTGAACTCCAAAATGCGAACGTCCCAAATGACAAAAAACATATGCGAACGGCTAAATCTCGCCCCCTTTTGACCCATGGTAGCACTGGTGTGGAGGTGTGGTGCGGCCGGAAATGTCAAAATTCGACATTAATTTGACATTTTAGAAGTGTTGCGGATTCAAATTCATGGAAAAAGGGTTGATGAAGTGGTAGGTCGATCATATGTGATCGATGATATAAAGGTAAACCATCTGAAATTATTATAGCCTGTGATATATAGAGTACTCAAAGGTGATCTGTGTCTTGCATACAGGGCAATGTATGACCCCACTTGATGGTACATGCTGGCACATCCATAGGTGGCATAGTATATGGAGTAATCACTCAAAGGACATTATCCTAATATGTGACGTTAGTAATACATGCTGGTGGGACAGATTTGTCTAGCAGACTTTAACATACCTTTGAAATAGAACCCTGCCTAATGGCAAACAGATCACCTCAGTGCACCACAGCACATGCCATCTGTATGACTGACTGAGCGTCCATCATTTCATTACAGGGCTTCTGCCTGTGTCCCTCTTGGACTGCAGCAATATGTGCTGATCATGTAAATAAGGGTATAAAGTTGTCTCTGATTGTGAGGGCTGTATGGCCATTATGCTACTGAAGTTCAAATGTCCTATGGTTCCATAAGCTAATGTAAAATGCTCTACTAGCCAAACACACAAACATGGCTACATTGAGTACATCACCACTTCCAATTACTGCTTACAGGACATGGCATGGCACACACATAGTGCAAGTTGGCTGTATGTAGATTAGAACACTTACCTATGTAATGGTACACACTGCAGATCACAGTACATGATGCACACAACACACCTCATGTCTGCTAGTACTATCAGTTTAGGACATATGCTTGATGACATCAGCAAGCCTAGTTGTGGTCAGACATTTGGAGGGCCACATCACCTGCTACAAATAAAATACTGCAAATCCCTACCTCGTTCTAAGTTACTGAGGTGATCATATTTATGCCATACGGGCATACACACACCAAGTGGCCTAGATTGAAATTAAACCCCCTACCTATCTAGTCTTACACACTATAGATCACAACACTTATCGCATGTGCCACGGCTTAAGTGTGATGCTACAATGGCAGCTGGTAATCTTAAGGTAGATGACATCATCAGGCCTTGAAGAAGAGGGCAGTTTGGAAGCCAGCAGCAACTTACAGGACCAAAATGTGCATAACCATTGCAGTTTGATAGCCATTGAGGGATTCTCAGTTGTTTTGCAGGGACACACACACACACACACACACACACACACACACACACACACACACACACACACACACACACACAAAGTGGCCTGGAGTGAGATTAGAACCCCTAACTATCTAGTCTTACACACTGTGGATCACAATACTTATTGCATGTGCCACAGCTTATGTGTGATACTACAATGGCAGCTGGTAGTCTTAAGGTAGATGACATCAGCAGGCCTTGTAGAAGAGGGCAGTTTGGAAGCCAGCAGCAACTTACAGGGCCAAAAGTCCATAACCATTGCAGTTTGATAGCCATTGAGGGATTCTCAGTTATTTTGCAGACACACACACACACACACACACACACACACACACACACACACACACACACACACACACACACACACACACACACACACCAAGTGGCCTGGAGTGAGATTATAACCCCTATCTATATAGACTTACACATTATAGCTCACAATACTTATTGCATGCGTAACAGCTCATATCTGTTTTATATGTGATTAATGCAAACTACTTGTGGATTACACAAACTAGGTTTGTGTTGAACAGCATCTTTGGCCTGCAGAGTGATAGTGCTTTATACTTTTGTCTGTATCTAGTATCCTAGCAGTGAGACAACTGTTATTATCCTAGCTATGTGTCTACAGTTACCACTATGGCCATATGTGGTTGCTTGCACTCGGATGGGCAAGCCTGTGGGCAGAACAATGTGCCTGTCCATGTATGCATAGACAGCATTATACTTTACACTACCTGCTTACCTGTTGCTGTATATGTGGTGACATCCAGCAGGGATAGGGGTCAGTAGGTAAGTGCCTTACGTACTGTTGAGCGCTTACTTTGGATCCTTTGAGGAACATTATAGATATGTGATATAGCAGCTTTACTCACTATTATTAGAGCATGCAAGACAATACAGACATCTGCACACATATTTATGCATATAACAGGGATGTATATGTAAATGTAGCTGTGTGTGTGTATGATATGTATATGTGGTATGTAGATATATGGAGATTGCCTGATATATATATATATATATATATATATATATATATATATATATATTTGAAAATGCATAGAGATAGATATACTATGTATGTAAGAGAGAGATAGTGACAGCTGGATATGTATGCATATATGTATGTATGTATGTATAGACATATCTATACATAGCAGGTCATTCTGATGAAGGGGCAACAGAACTGTGCTCAGTTTAACTAAGTGTATGGGCATGCCCAGTAGGACTGTCAGTACGTATAAACTGACTCCAGCCTACACCTACCTGTACTCCAATCTGGGATTTTGTGTGTTGCAGACAATGACATCTATCCCATTTTCTGCAGTACTGCACTTCACTCAAAATGTCCATAGCATTCTCCAGTTTTCTGATGTAATTAATATGTGACAGAAGTTCATAATGTTACACCACACACAGACTGACAGTCTGTGAAAACACCAACACAATAATACCTCACATGCAAAAGATGGGGAAACTTCCAGATTTGAACCATCAACACCATCACCCATGCTAACTTCTCTAGTCCACTCAGCCACACAAGCTGCCAGACAGAGATGAGTCATTCATCATACAATCAACAGCATACATATGTACACTGTTATTCCTGCATTGAGACACACAATGTGTGACCGATTTCTATGTTACTGCCCTGAGATTGCCTGTACTGCTGCTATACTATTGATGACGTACTGTTAAAGCAGTTGTATGGGAAAACTGCTGTGTTGGGTGTGGGAGAACAACACCACATGTTCTGCTGTTATACACAGTCCAAATATCATGTGACCCCACTGTTTAACATCTTCCTTGACTGATATAGTGAATATTCCAACCACGAGGCCTAGTGAATATGAAGGAACACATACTAGTGGACGGGTACCTGTAGTCTGATATGGATATTACTTCTGTGAAAATAGCCCACTGTATTTCCTTTCATAAATGCAGCATATCCATACATACAGTACAATATTATAGTAATCCTTACAAGTAGTGTGTAGGTTAGAGACTTACCTTACGAATGCAGCAGTTGACAGAACTGTAGTTCAGGGCTGACTCTGTCTGATGCAAGCAGTACACAATCAATACATGGATAGATGCAGGTTGTGTGGGTTGCCTACAGGGGCTGCATCAGGGGTTCCTCCTCTGAGTCTTCCTGTGACTGTGGCTGTGGTGACCTAGGTACTGGTGGGGGGGGCTGTGTATTCCTTCCCTTTGCTGATCCTGCTGCAGATGTTTCTGCAGGATCAGATTGTGTAACATAGCACATACTGTGAACATATGTGCATATGTGGCTGGACAGTACTACAGTGCTCCACCAGATATATTGCGGCACCAGAACTGTGACTTCAGAAGCCCAAACTTATGCTCTGTGATGTTCATAGTTTGTGTATGTGCTTCATTATGGCATTCTTCCATGGGTGTGTGTGTGCATTTCTGATGGGTGTCATAATCCATGGTTCCAGTGCATAGCTAGCATCCGCCAATAAATGGCCATGTGGGATGTCCCTCCTAGCAAACATCTGGTACAGCTGCGATGTGTGCCAGATACAGGAGTCGTGATAACTGCCAGGGCTGCCAGCACACATATTCATGATAATCCCCTGGGCATTGCACATGACTTGGCAGTTGGAGTGGTACCCCTTGCCATTGATGTAGATTCTACTCTCCTCACTGGGTGGTGCCTTGATGTGTACATAAGTGCAGTCTATGGCTCCCAGTACTTCAGGATAGTGTGCTATACACTAGAAGTGCTGCATATTGCCGGCCCTTGCCTCAGCATTGAGGGGAAAAGAAATGTGCTCACTGGCATGTGGTAGCATGCAATCCAGGACCTGCTGGAGTGCCCTGGACGCTGCTGCATGTGGGACCCAATCATGACCCCAGATGATCTTTGGGAAGTACCTGTAGCTAGCATCCTAAGGGCTACACACACCTATGTTTCCAGTGGGATGGGTTCCCCTCTGTTGACTCTGGGTCTGAATTGAGGGTGGCAGAGCTCAGTGAATTCTTGTAGTATGTCCATGTCTTCCCTGTAGTGCTCTACAATCTCCAGCTCATGTAGCTCCTGGAAGTTTACCCTGGGTCTGAACACTCTTCTCCTTCTCTGCCTAGGCCTCTTGTCAACAGCAGCAACAGCATTGATGTCAGCATCCAGCACATAGAGATGTAGCAGACCTGCAGCAGCCACTAGCATTATCTCAGTTAAAATTCTCAAGTCTGTGCTCCAATGGTCCAGAGTATTGGGGAAAAATCAGAATGTAAGTGTGTATGCATACTTTATAGAGGTGTGTTGTAGGTGCAGAATGTGTGATTGGCTAACTATGATGTATTCCACCTGCCTACAATATAATTAGCATAATTTGATGGCCCTATTTTAGCTTAAACAAGGGTCAAAACTAATTGAATACATTTGGTTTTCAGCACGCTCAGCATGGTGGCACACCATGCAAACATGTGGCGCGAAGCTAAACAGAGCTTAGAAGTTAGCGGACACTCTCCCCTGAAAGGACATGCTCAGCCAGGTGGTGTGCCTCGCAAACACATGCATTTAAGCTGAAATGAGCTTAGAAGTCAATGGAACCCCCCCCCCCCGATATCAGCTACATCCTGTGTAAACATCAACATGGGTCTAAGCCTACATGAAGGGGATATGTGGACATGGTTACTCCTTTCTGCTATTCAGTAACTCCACCTCATGTACATAGCTATCTGTGCTCACAGCCTGGAAACTACACACTTCATAGCTCTACCACATTAGCAACAGCACCAATGCACCACTGTAGGGACTCCATGCATGGTCCTGTAATACATTTCTATCACATAATATTCATTTTTTTCCCATTTGTTTTTTATTTTTCTATAAAGCATGTTTGTGCACTGTGGCATGCCATGTAAATTTGGCGAGATTATTAAAAAAATTAATTTAACTTATTTTCTTTAATTTTTGTGACATACAGGATAATAGTTTCACTCATATGTGTATGTGGTATTACATTTTCAGGGGATTTCTGTCCATGTATCTACATTTTTGTCTGTCTACATTCCTGTACATGGAATTTTTCCACACTATAGACACTGACATGGGGTCTCAACAGATGCCTATCTGCTTGCTGGATCAGTCTACCTGCCTCATTTGCATCAGATTCACCTGCTTATGAGGTGATTTGCATGCCACAGAAGTTTCCATGTTGGCGGGTGCATGCACGATGCTCAGCAGTGCTTAATGAATCTAAAAATATTTGTGTCCATGTAAGCAGCATGGCATGATGCCTACATGTAAAAAAAAAAGTGTAGGCTTTATTAAATTCCCCCTGGGACATGGTATAATGGTTAAGGTGCTTGATTCACAGGCACAAGGTTCAGAGTTTGATTCTCACATTTGAGAAGGAAATTGGTTAGTCTTAGAATGGCCTATTAAGAAAGCTAGCCCAGTAATTAGTTTTGAATTTATAAAACCATGAATCTAAGGAAAAAGGAGAATGCAAATTTTAGAGTGTTTGCTGTAAATGTGAATAGTATTAAGAATATAGTAAGAAGAATAGGAATTTAATTTTGGAGTGGTGTTATACATGTGATGTAGATGTAATTATACTAGAAGACACAAGACTTTTAACAAATGAAGAAATATTACAGAGAAACTATGGGGTGGAATCATAATCTGAAATTTGGGAAGTAAGAGATTGGAATAGCTGCATTCTGAAGAAATAAAGATATTAGATGTAATTTTAGCAAAAATGGGAAGATGAACCACTGAAGTTTGAAAATGGAAAGAACAAGTCTATAGAATTATAACACTGTATACTCATACAAACTGTAAAGAAAGAAAAAGATTATTTCATCAGATTTTAGACTATGTAGTAATAAATATGAATATTATAATAACAGGAGAATTGTGATTTAAGAGGCAAGCATAAAAAGAATGAAATTATATAAGAAAAATGTTAGAATTTATAAGATGTGGTAAGTTAAAACTTTGGGACAAAAATCATGGACGTATAAAAGGGGTATGTATAGAACTGATATAGGTTATTTTATAGTATCAGAAGGTTCAGTTAAAAAACAGGATTTTCTGATCATCTTGCAATATAGCCAGAGATAAAAAGAAAACAAGGAATATATAAAAATATGCAAAGGAATAAAAAGGATAAATGAGAAAGAATGGCATGAAGGAAAGAGATTAGTAACACAGTTATGGAAAAATCTTATTACTATGAGAACATTTTATAACAGTTGGTCTGAATGGTGGGTGATTTTTAAGGAAAAATATAAATTATGTTTTTTTCACAGTGGCATTATAATGCGAGAAAAGTAGATAAAGAAAATATAAACAAACATATAGTAATGCATTGGAAGTTTTAGAACATACTTATGGAAAGTACTTTGACAAAGAAAAAGAGTTATATGAAAGAAATCAAGAAAAAATACAAGAATTGTTATATGAGAAAATATATTTTTACAAGGAAAAAGAGAGGTGTCAAGTTACTTAAGCAGATTAGTAAAGGAAGATGACAGTGTAATGAGAGAAATAAAAAATATAAAAGGAGAAATAGACCTCAGGAAACGCTTTTGAATAGTGTAGTACAGTATGAACAAAAAATGGTTAAAGAAAAAGAAGGTAGTGAAAAAATATGGAAAATAAAATAGTTAACAGAAAAAGAGAATAAAGACTTGGAAAAGAAGATTTCTTTAAATGAGCTAGATAAAGTATTAGGAGAAGTAAATATAGGTTCAGCTGCAGGACCAGATGGAACAGCTTATGAAATGTATATAAATTTAAGGGACTGGCAAAAAATTTTTTTTAAAGATTCTGAATGAATGGTTAAATTAAAGTTTTATGTATATACTTAAATTCATATGGAAGAAAGAAGATAGATGAGAATTAAAAAAATTGGAGACCAATACTGTTGAATAATAATGATTGTTGTTGTTGTTGTGTCTTTCGGCTTTTCCCGGTTAGGGGTCGCCACAGCGGAACTCCGGTCCACTAATGATTGGCAGTAGATTTTTACGTGCCGAGTTGCCAGCCCTGATGCACAACCTTCAACGAAGGTACGCCCATTCATGCATGTCTCCAGACAGAAGATGCTCTAGCTGAGAAGCGAACGGGACAACGTCTTACTGTCAGGTGACAGCGCTACCACAGCACCACCACTGCAGTTGAATAATAATGATTATAAGATCATAAGATCTTTATGAAAATAATACAAAGAGTTTTGAAACTAAATTGAGAAAGATAGCATATATATTGTAAAGGGGAAGGGTTGCCAAGAATTATTAATGATAGTTAAAGAAATTGTGAATGATATTATGAACAGAAAAGAAGACGTGAAAATCATGATAGGAAACCTTAATAAGGCATTTGACACAATTGGACATGAAATTGTATGGGGAATAATGAAAGCATATAATATAAGTGATAAAGTTAGGAAATTATGTATGTCAGCATATAATAATAATAAAGTAAAATTACTTGTAAATTGCTGGTTAAGCCAAGAGCTACATATAAAGAGTGGTGTAAGACAAGGATTTCCAATGAGCTGTATACTTTTTGTATTAGTTATGAATGTGATAGTATGTGAAATAAATTACAAAATGAATGAAGTGGCATATATAACACCTGAGCAGTTAAAAATTCTAGTTCTGTTAACATATGCAAATGGCATTATAATAATTGCAAAAGCAAAATTTAGATAAAAGAAATACTTTGCACAAACGAGTGTTTAGAGAAGATAGGGATGGTTTTAAATAAACAGAAAAGTAAGGAACAGTACCTCCAACTCTAAACCACAACTGGAACCAGTGAAAAACCTTCACAGCAACTGGTAAAATCCAAAAAGCTTTATTGTACCACACACCGGTTTCTTCCCTACTGAAGGGACTTCATCAGAACAGTTTCAGTTTTACAACCCAGCCCTTTTATGTAAAGAAGCACCCAATTAACCAATTAATTATACTAAACACTTACATAAAAAACTACAGAGACATAAAAACAAGATACATATAACAATTATGTGTATACAACAGTTCAAAACATTACATGGCAATTACATATCAGATAAATTAATGTTCACTATAAAACCTTTAAAAATATTCACTCAAATGTCTAAAACTAATTATGTTACCCTAAAATATCTTTTAACTTAAAATATTTTTTAACTTCAAAAGACACGCCATATTCACATTTTCATTAATACCAGGTGTCTGGGTGGCATTCAGCCTTAACTGCCACCTTAACTCACATATATCTAAGTGTACATCCAGTATTCTACCCTGAGGGTCCTTAACCAACTGTTGAAGTACAGAAAACTTAAAAATGAAACTTAAAAGAAATACTTTGCACAAACAAGTGTTTACAGATGATAGGGATGGTTTTAAATAAAGAGAAAAGTAAAGATTTAGGTGATGTAGTAAAGATCAAGGGTATATATTTTACAATGAATGAAATTTCTGTGTTACGTATAAAATTTGGGAATAAAGATGTAAGTAGAATTCAGTGGTGAAAACAATAGAAGAAATAAAGCAACCATGTCTTTTTTGGAGATCATATAAATTATCATTCCGAAAAAAGGCATATTTGATTAATCCAGTACTGATGGGAAGATGTAGCCTACTTAGCAAGTGTATTTATGCTGCCAACAGGATTTGAAAAATAATTATTGCAGATCTTTTTTTTTTCATTTATTGGGTTCTAGATTAAAACCAGTAAAAAGAGGAGTTTTGTATGTAAATAAAGAAGAAGGAATGTTAGGGTTAATTAACCTGGGTCTATATCATATATTCAAATTTCCAAAATATCGAACACCATATGTTCAAACGTGGAATTTCGAATATTGAAAACACTGAATGCTCAGAATAATGAATTTTTTCCCAGGGGAAAAAATTTGCTGTTCCGAGAAACATACTCACAATACAAGCACACCAAAATAAACCACACACATACAGTTAACAAAACTCAACCCCACACTAAACCACACATACATTACTAACTATCCACTTACCTTAACCCGCACCCTAACCTAAAGGTCCATAACTATTGCACACATACCCTACAAAACTATGCACTAACAAAGCAATTAATACACACACATACAGTTAACAAAACCCAGCCATACACTACACCATACATACATTACTAACTATCCACTTACCTTAACCCACAATCTAACCCTAAGGTCCGTAACTCTCACACCACAGTGGAGGAAATAGCGAAGTCACGGAACGGCCCACCAAAATCTCGCCCTAGGTAAGATTTCAATGTTCTGGGCCTTCGCTATTTTCATCATTCGATGTTCTGGGTTCGATGTTTTAACGATCAACTATTTACTTCTTCAAGTTTTGATATAGACCCATTAACCCAGTGGTGTACACTGGTTCACTAAATTTGTACAAAGTGTTAAAGTGGGTAAATGAAAAAGACAAGAGATTAGTAGTACAACTGTATAAATATATGTATGATAAATTTTGGGGTTTTGTAAAAGAAAAAAAGAGTGTAAAATGAAGAAATACAATGTGACCAAAAAAATAATTTTTGTGGAAAATGAAAATTGATGAGGTAGAAAAAATAGAAAAGTATGGTATAAGAACATAATGATAAATGAACGGGTTTTAATATGGGTTGAAATAGGGGAGAGGTTTGTAGTTCAGCAAAAACACTAAACACCTATCTCGACCCATGTTAAAACCGTTCCTAGGCTGGCTTTTGATGTTCGATATTACCGTTTTCGAACTTCCGTGTTCGACAACAGTACAGTCAACGGAGTTCACTTCAAAAATCTAATACTAAACCAATAAAACATTACTATGTAAAACCATGGGAAAATCTAACAGAAGAAAAAACTAAAGATAGAAAAATAAGAAGCAAATGGGGTAATCAGAAATGTCAAGACTTTTTGTTGAGACTGGTAATACATAAATTGCCAATAAAAGGAAATATGCCATGTGACGACCCTGCACTCGCCCAGTAATCAAGGAGCATCAATCCTCACCACTGGCAACAGCTAGGGGACATACACACTGGGAGGATGACAAGTACACACTGGGAGGATTACAAGTACACACACAGTAAAGTGCAATTTCCCTTAAGAGCACACAGAGACCACAATCAGTCTGGGGCTGGTTTCTCCCTCTTTCTCCAGATCCCCAATAAGACTCCCCACTGGCACAGCTATAGGGTTGAGCTCTCAGCCAAGTGGCCAAGCTAAGACCTCCAGCACCCTCTCTGTCCAACCAGTGCTTCGTGTCCCTGCCCAAGTAGCTGACACACACACACACACACACACACACACACACACACACACACACACACACACACACACACACACTCACACAAGGCTGGCACAGGTTTACTAGCTATGCCTCCTTTTGCCCAGAATATAAAGTAGTTCCAGCTGCCACCAGCCACCCTTATCAGCTAGTATACGGCCCTTAACAAAAGGTGTCCAAGCCTACTGTGTAATGTTACTATTAATCCAAATGGTATTCTGACCAAGACTTGCAAGGCTATTTAGGAGTGGCCTGTACAGTGTCACCAAATACATATGCAAGTACTCCAAGAGCTAAAATATGTCAAACAAATAGCCACAGAGATAGGTTTAAATATATTTAATAATAAATAATAAAAAAGGACAATACTTAGGACAGAAACAGTTACTTCAGAGTTCAAAATCACTGAAAATATTTAAAACAACACTGCAGGACAGTCTCAGATAAGTAAAGAAAACATCTAAACTAATATTTACTGTTTTCCTATCTGAATCTAAAAAGAGTTACTATGCCCTAAAAACTTACTTACAGAGCAAGGCAAGTACAGATGGTGATGATGATGACTGGATGTTTCCAGGTCAAAAAACAAGTAATCTCCGTGGTATCCCCGAAGTCTCAAAACAACCCACTAAAGTGTAGTGGGTCTAAAAACAAAACAGTGCAAGAAACTTCTCTGTGTGGAAGATTTTCAGTCCATATATTTCTAGTTAATCAGTGTATATTAATCAGATCAGACAATAGTAGTAGAAGTAGCGAACGTAAACTCGTCAAGTCAAAAAGTAATAATAGAAAATATATAATTCTACAGCATTACTAAGTATTCGAAAGTAATCCAAGCAAGGCAGGCAGTCTGTTTCCAGTCGAAAATCATTTATTAATTACACAGACAAGCGATCCAAGTAAAACAAAAATAGAGTAATAATTTCCTCACAAGCTTTCTATATATATATATATATATATATATATATATATATATATATATATATATATATATATATATATATATATATATATATATACATATATATATTTATATAATTTTTATCAGGCATGGGAGTAGTTTATTGTGCTGTAAAACAAAGTGCTATTGGTACACATGTTAAATTCACATCCATTCCCCCATCAGTGTGACATTCGAGCTGGTCCTGCCCTACCTAGTAGCTGTCATAATAATATATAGCCCTAATGTACTTTAATGATACATCTTATTTAACCAAATTATTAAGTAGATTATTAAGTCTGTGATTTTTTACAAGGCAATATACTACATGGCTGGAAATATATCAACCTTAGTTCATTTTGCGATCAAAAATTATATATAAATATATATATATATATATATATATATATATAAATATATATATATATATACATTTTGCATGTAAAATCAATTTCTATTTTCTAACCTATTGTTAACAAAGATCACTTTTGTCCTTCTAGACTTCTTCAGGTCTGTGTACAAGAACCCTAAAAACCTATATAATTGTATAATTAGTTAGTATTGTTATTACCATCATTTTGAATAAAGTGGAAAAAAGAGAACCAGAAAAAAATTAAAATAAAAAAAAATTTATGAATGATGATGGAAACAAAATATACACTTAAATTTCAAATGACTGCCTGCCTTGCTTGGATTACTTTCGAATACTTAGTAATGCTGTAGAATTATATATTTTCTATTATTACTTTTTGACTTGACGAGTTTACGTTCGCTACTTCTACTACTATTGTCTGATCTGTTTAATATACACTGATTAACTAGAAATATATGGACTGAAAATCTTCCACACAGAGAAGTTTCTTACACTGTGATGTTTCCAGGTCAAAGACAAAATACAAAATGTACACTCTCTCTCTGAGAGAGTTCTTAAATTAATATCAAATATTACTGATGGGTTAGTTTGGATGACATCACTTTTTGTCACCTGACTTTAGTTCCCAGGCTAAAACAGCAACTGACAGAATTTAACATCTCTGTGTTAAATATCCATATCTCTCAGAAGTTTGCAGATCTTGAAAGTCATAAAACAATAAAACAGTTAGAAAACAATGCAGAAGGCACCCTAGTTCTAGATATCCTGTCTCTTTGTTGCATTGAAACAAACGTTTGTAACAGAATCGTAAAACAATTTAATCTGAACTTATTTTCTTGAAGTTTTGCAAGTCAATCTTCTATGTTCCAGCAGGGTATGCTGTGGTTAAATTTTTGAAGCTCAGTACTGTATGTATGTTCAACACATACAGTATGTCAGTATAAATCATATCAATATTCACAAATGACATAGAATTATTTACAAAATTCCAGATAGCTGGGCTGGCAGTGTCACCCCCCCACAAAATTCAAGCTAGTTTTTCTAGTGATCCTTGAGAAACATGCTTGAGATGGTTGAGCCTATCTGGGAATACCTTACCCCATTCCCTGTCTTGAGAGTCTATCTGCATTGGCATTGGCACTCTAACCCCACTGCTGTGCTGCACTGTTATATCATAATCTTGCAACCCTAGACTTCACATTAGTAACTTGGCATTTTGCTAGCTGGCTCAATGAAGCCATGTATGAAGCCATGTTATGGGATTGTGGTCTGTAACTACAGTGAGTTTCCTTCCATACACATAAGGCTAAGGTTTCTGCAGTGCCCACACTATGGCTAGGCATTCCTTTTCTACAGCTGCATAGCATTCCTCCCTGAGTTGGAACCTAAGACTGAGATATACCACTGGGTACTCTTCTCCCTCTGCAGAAACCTGGCTAAGTACAGCCCCCTCCCTATCATTTGAAGCATACACCTGCACAACAAATTCTTAGCTGTAAGCTGGGTTAGCTAACACAGGGGGTTCTCTCAAAGCTCCTTTAAGCTTCTGGAATGCCTGCTCACATGCGGGGGTCCACACTACCTTATCTGGCTTGTTTTCCTTGTCAGGTCTGTGAGGGGAGCAGGTATTGTACTATAATTGAGATCAAATGTTCTGTAGTACCCCAATGTCCCTAAGAATGCCCTCATCTGCATTTTGGTAACAGCAGCAGGCCATGCCCAAATGGCTTCCACTTTGTCCCAGATCTCTGCCATACCCACCTGATATTTGCTGGGCTTAATGGTCAACCCTGCCTTCT
Organism: Protopterus annectens; assembly: GCF_019279795.1. Lineage (NCBI taxonomy): Eukaryota > Metazoa > Chordata > Ceratodontiformes > Protopteridae > Protopterus > Protopterus annectens. Next base: position 919,963,560 of record NC_056747.1, read on the forward strand.
GTAGTCTGCACATCACCTCCATGACATGCTGCAGGTACTGTTGCCAGGAATGGCTGTAGATGGCAATATCATCTAGGTAAGCAAGGGCAAAATCTCCTGCTACTGCTAGGATATGATCTACCAGCCTCTGCAAAGTTGCTGGGACAATTTTCATCCCAAAGGGCAACTTTGTGAACTCATACAAGCCAAACGGAGTCACAAAGGCTGACCTTTATCTAGCACTGGGAGTCAAGGGCATCTGCCAGTAACCCTTGATAAGATCAATAGTGATGAGATACTTGGCCCCACCCAGCTGCTCTAAGGCTTCGTCTGTCCTAGGCATGGGGTAAGCACCTGACTCTGTATGACTGTTTAACTTCCTGTAGTCCACACAGAACCTGGTGATACCATCCTTCTTTGGTACCAGCACCACTGGGGAGGCCCAGGGACTGCCAGACTCCTGAATTACCCCTTGTTCCAACATTTCCTGTATCTCCTCCTTCAAAGTCTGTTTGATTCTCTCAGGTACCCTATAAGGGGCCTGCTTAATAGGCCTGTGGATTCCTGTATCTACATGGTGCTGCACCAGGTGGATGCATCCTGGTTTGCCAGTGAACATTTCTCCAAACACCTGTAACGCTGCTGAGATTTCTTGAACCTGGGTAGGAGATAGCTGCTGGGACATTGCTACCCCTTCCACTGAGTAGATTAGTCACCAGATCCCCCTCAGACACCTCCTGCCATCCAGTGCAAGTACTCAGCACAAGGGCCTCCTTATCATGGTAAAGTTTCATCATGTTAACGTGGCAGAATTTGTGCCTCTGCGTCCTGCCTAGCAGTTCTGTCATGTAGTTAACATCATTGACCTTTCTTACCACCTTGTAGGGTCCCTCCCAAGCTACCTGCAGCTTGTTGTGCCTGACAGGAATGAGAAGCATTACTTGCTGCTCCACAGCATACTCTCTAGCATGAGCATTCCTGTCATACCAGACCTTTTTCTGCTGTTGGGTTTTTGTCAGGTTCTCCTGGGCCAAGCTCATGAGTTCCCCGAGCCTTGTCCTGAGGTTTAGGACATATGCCACAGCAGACTCCATGTGGGATTAACAGTCACCCTCCCACTCATCTCAAATCTAGTCTAGAGGTCCCCTCACCCTATAACCATTCCACAACTGAAAATGTGAAAAGACTGTAGGTTCCTGGGGAACCACCCTGTAAGCAAATAATAGATGGGGCAAATATTTGTCTCACTCCCTCTTGAGCTGGTCTGAGGCTGCCCGACTTGTGTGTTGAATTTAACCTCTCAACAAGGCCATTAGTCTGGGGATGGTAGGGTATGGTCTTTAGGTGCTTCACCCCACAGTGCTTCCACAGACAAGCCAGCAGGTCTGATGTGAAATTTGCCCCTCTGTCAGTCAGTATTTCTTTTGGGAAACCTTCCCTGCTGAAAATCTCTAACAAATCATTTGCCACCTTTTCTGCCTCAATGGAGGATAGAGCCACCACTTCAGAGTATCTGGTAGCATAATCTACTACCACTAGGATATACTTTTTCCCTTTGGAGCTTGGGGTACCCAGAGGCCCTACACTATCCATAACTACTTCTGAAATGGCTCCTCAATCACAGGCAAAGGCATCAAAGGAGCTTTCCCCTTTACCTTTTGACACTGCTCACAGGTCCTGCAGTACCCTGTTACATCTCTGAAAATCCCAGGCCAATACAAGTTCTGCATAATATGTCTCTTTGTATGTTTTATGCCCATATGACCTGCAAAAGGAATATCATGGAGTATGGCTAGAAGTGCCAGACAATAAGCAAGTGCCAGACAATAAGCTCTGGGCACTACCAAATGCTGTATTCTCTCACCCTCTAGCCCTCCCTCAAGGGTCCAGTCTCTATATAATAACCCTTTGTCCCATATGTAGACTCCCCTTCCCTTACAAATCAGGTGCCTCACTAGCTACCTCCCTCAGGCCTTGTAATGTAGGGTCTGAGAGCTGAGCCTGTCTCAACTCTCTCTTAGTAACCCTTCCCAGCTCCCCTTCCATAGGAAGTCTGGTATTCTTTGACAGTAGTATCTCACTGTCAGCCTGGGAATTACTACTCACCTCTGCCCTTGTAGTTTTTCTGTTCAAGGGAACATCAGTACCCACAAGCAGCTGTGGCTCACCTTCAGGCTCACTGATACAGGGTAGCTCCCTCCCTGAAGAAACCACCTCTCCATTCCTGGCTGCAAGTGTGCAGTCTGTCTGGGTCTTCCCCAGGCTACCAGACCCACATGTTTGTCTCCAGGCCTGACTGCATGTAACTGCATGCATACAGGGTACTGCATTATCAAAATCATTCCCTGTCAGGACAAATGCAGGGATATCCTCAAACACACCTACTTGCTGGCTTCCTTTTCCACCCCTCCCAGTCAAGGTGAACCCTAGACAAAGGTATTTGGAATGGGGTCCCTCGTAAAGCTCTGACTGGAGTAGACTGCCCAAGCAAGTAGTGCTCCTCTGTGACCATTGCAGTCTTCACAATGGTTAGGTCAGAGGCTGTGTCTCTCTTAGCAGTAGCCTCTATCCCATCCACTAAGATAGGATATAACCTCTTGTGGTAGTTAGATACCCTTGTTGTCTCAATACAACTTACTGCTGGCATTTTGTCATTCCTACATACTGTCTCTCTCACCTTTTGTTCCCGGCCTTGCCTCCATGGACATCTATATGTTACATGGCCCCACTTTTTGCATCTAAAACATTTAACCCATGAACCTGGACATGTATCTGGACTAGTGGATCCCCCTGCTACTGGCAGGCTCTGTTGGGGCAGTCTGGGCTGAGCAGCACAGGATGTCTGTTTCCTTTGCAGTGATGTCCTGTTTGCTAGGTATAGGTCTCCCTGCTTCCCCAACTCATCTGCAGTTGTGCATTGTCTGTCAGCTAACCAGATTCTCATGTCCTCAGGCAAAGTGCTAAGGGCTTGTTCGTGCACCAAATGGTCTGCAGCCCTTCAATAATGGTGACCCGACATCCACTCACCCACCTATGAAAATAAGTGCTTAGTTCAGCAATATATTCACACACACTTTCAGCTGCCTTCCGTCTATGCTCACAAAACTTTTTTCTGTAAGCTTCAGATGTTAACTTAAAGCATTCTATCATACTTTTTTACAATGTTATAATTTAAGCAATCAGTATCAAACAATTTAGAAATAGCAGTTACAGCTTTACCATGGAGTAAGGGGGTCAGGAACCATACCCGGATCCCTTGGTCAACGTTATACTGTTTACATACCCTTTTAAACATATAAAAAGTATCCCTCTCTGTAAATTGTGGAAGAAATTTACTGACCTTTGTTGCTTCTGGGGTTCAGATACTCCCTTCCCCATTACTTCCATTACTCTGGTGAAGAGTCAGCATCTCCTTTTCATATTGCCTCTTCCTCTCATTCTTCTCAGCAGTTTCTCATTTTCCTCAGCCTCAAGACATCTCAGTCTCCCTGCTGCTTCTGTTTCCAAACATTTGGCCTCCATCTCAAGTCTCTTTAACTACAGACAGATTTTTAAGTTCTTTATGGAATGACTGAGCTGTCCATTTTCTGAGAACTCTACATCTCCAAGGCCAGCCTAGTTGTCCTCCTGATCACTGGTCTGTGATACAGCTGTGCCCAAAGCTACAATAATTTCTACCTTAGGCAGGTTGGCATGCACCAGTCCTTTAGCCTGGCACATCTCACCTACCTGGTTCTTTGTCAGCTTGCCATACTCCTCTGCTGACATACTTGCCTGCTCTCCCTGACTAACTAAGCTAACAAAACAAACAAAGAAAAATAAAACAATTGTGATGTGAAACTCTGAATGTTCACTGTGTGGCTGATTGAGAGTAGAGACAACTTCCTTAGTGACCACCATTCACAGGCTTCAGGAATTCAATATCCACACCCACTGCAACCCAATTAATATGTGACATGGCTATCCCACCACTCCAGAATTAATATATGATCTGGATATCCCGCCACTGCCTACCAATTAGTATGTGACACCCCTGCACTGACCCAGTAATCAAAGATTCTCAATCCTCACCACTGATAACAGCTAGGGGACGTACACACTGGGAGGATGACAAGTACACACACAGTAAAGTGCAATTTCCCTTAAGAGCACACAGAGACCACAGTCAGCCTTTGGGTGGTTTCTCCTTCTTTCTCCAGATCCCCACTAAGAGAATCTCCACTGGCATAGCTATAGGGTTGAGATCTCAGCCGAGTTGCCAAGCTAAAACCTCCAGTGCCCTCTCTGTCCAACCAGTGCTTCATGTCCCTGCTCAAGTAGCTGACATGCACACACACTTTGAGATTTGATTGGTATACACACACACACACACACACACACACACACACACACACACACACACACACACACACACACACACACACTTGGGAAAGGCTAGCACAGGTTTACTAGTTATGCCCCATTTTTCCCAGACTATAAGGTAGTTACAGATGCCACCAGCCACCCTTATTTTCTACTATAAGGCCCTTAACAAAGGGTGTCCAGTCCTACTATGTAATGTTACTATTAATCCAAATGATAGTGTGACCAAGACTTGCAAGGCTATTTAGGAGTGGCCCGTACAGTGTCACCAAATACATATGCAAGTACGCTAAGAGCTTAAATATGTCTCACATATATCAGCCCCAAAGATAGGTCTAAATATATTTAATAATAAATAATAAAAGAACAAGACAATACTCGGTACTCAAACACGGTTACTTCCGAGTTCAAAATCACAGGAAATATTTAAAACAACACTGCATGACAGTCTCAAATAAATAAAGAAAACATCTAAACTAATCTTTACTTTATTCCTATCTGAATCTAAAAAGAGTTATTATGCCCTAAACACTTACTTACAGTGCAAGGCAAGTTCAGATGGTGATGATGATGACTGGATGTTTCCAGGTCAAAGACAAAATACAAAATGCACACTCTCTCTCTCTCTCTGATACAGTTCTTAACTTAATATCAAATATTACTGCTGGGTTAGCTTGGATGACATCACTTTTTGTCACCTGACTTTAAACAGGCTAAAACAGAAACAGACAGAATTTAACATATCTGTGTTAAAAATCCATATATCTCAGAAGGTTGCAGATCTTGAAAGTCATAAAACAATAAAATACAAAACAACGCAGAAGGCATCCTAGTTCTAGACATCCTGTCTCCTTACTGCTTTGAAACTAACTTTTATGACAGAATCATAAAACAATTTAATCTGAACTTATTTTCTTGGTGTTTTGCAAGTTAATCTGTGTTCCAACAGGGTATTCTGTGGTCACATTATTGAAGCTCAGTACTCTACAAACCCTGTTCAGCACATACTTCTGTATAAATCATATCAATATTCACAAATGACATAGAATTATTTACAAAATTCCGATAGCTGAGCTGGCATATAAAAAGAAAAGTGATAGACTATTCTCACATTCTCAAGAAGGAGCTACAGAACATGTGTCTTTGAAAATGTAAAAGAGTAAAAAGGTTATGGAGAAAACTATGTAAAGAAGATTTTTTTTAATATAAAATAAGTGGATAAAATAAACATGGATATGATTAAATATGGATATCATAAGAGTAGTAGTAAAGTATGTGTTAAAGGAATAGATAAAACATTATTTTATGTTAGATGGGTTATATGGAATTACAGTAAATAAAATTATGTTTAATGGCAAATGGAATTTAGCAACAATACTAAGTAAAGCAGATGGTGGTTATAAAAAGAGGAGTGGGGGTCTAAGAAGGCTGAACATTTAGCATGCTTATTTAGGAAATTATGAGTATGTGTAAATGGATTTCTATATTTATATATTTGTACATATTTGTCAATATGTAAATATTTTATAAATAGGAGTTTTTTGTGTATAAATAAAGGACCCCTACTTTTTTCATTTGATGGGAAACATTTTTGGTGCTGCACTTCCTGCTTCTGTTCCTTTTGAGGAGACAGCTAGAAGTTTAGTAATGGAGGCAGAAGAGAGTTATTCTGTTGGTGTTAGCAGTGAGGTTCTGTCAGGCAGACAAAAACTGTTGAAAAGTGAGTGGATAGTACAAATATTATCTATCTGACTTTAGATCTTAGGATTTTTAAGAAGTTGTTGTAGTTGAAATTGCTTCAGGTTTGCCTGATGAGAAAGTCAATCAAATGTGATTCTGGGGTAGAATCTGAGATTTTGTTGTTGGAAATGATGGAAAAGGTATTTGGAATGGATATTGAGTTGGGCAGAAGGGAAATGAGTTGTGAGTTGGGTGGACATAAGCCTACAGTTGATCTGCAGTCAGGGAACTCATTTGATGATGAATTCAGAAGAAAAAAACATACTGTTAACTTTATTAAAAATAAAACGTTTTGTTTTTCATGTAAGAAAGAAGAAATAATAGATGTTTTCTGGGGGCTAATTTAGTGTTACCTTTGGGTTTTGAAGTAAAAGATATTAGATCCTTGATAATATGAGGTAAAATAAATTTTGCAAATTAACATTTGAGACTGAAGACTTAAAGTGAAAGATTTTTGTTTTATTGTGAAAAAAAGAAAGACTGTTACTCATGGATTGAATTTATATTTTCCAGACAAGGCTCCCAATTAAAAAAAAAAAGTGTTTATTCTGTTGCATACTGTTGAAGTTGACTTTAAAAATGTTAAAATTATTTTTTATTCATGTGTTATTCAGCTTCCGGTATTGTGAAAGTTAAAGATAAAAGGGGTATTTGGAGTGGGGGTGGGGGTGGGTGAAGGGATGTTATTTTAAAATTTAAATAAGACGTGATAAAGCATTTACAAAGTGTTATATATGTGGATGGTAACAGAGAAACAATTAGATATATGGGACAGACAAAAACTTGTTTACTTTGTTAGGATTTGTTAGGATTTCAATCATATGATAAATGAGTATACCAAAATAAGATATAATGAATACAGTCAAAAGGTCATATGATGAAGTAGTATAAAATGAATGTAGACTAAGTCAAAGTGAAGGGCATTTTGGTTTGATTGTAAAAATAATAAGCAATATAATGTTGAGCAAGATGATAAAGAAAGTTGTAACGTGCTAATGAAAAAAGAGGATGAAGCAATATATATCACTTAGATTAAAATATATATTTAGATTAAAATATATTTCAGAAAGATGAATATAACTGTAATGGAAGTGTTGAAAATGAAGAATAAAGGGAAAGTGATAAGTAAGGTTTTGTGAAGGGAGTGTAAAAGATGTTAGAAGAAGAAATTCAATAGCTGCTATGGTAATGGTGAGGGAAAAGAAGATTTAAAAATATATCACCAAAGATTAAAAAGAAAGGTAAGGAGTAGTTTTAGATGTCTTCAGCTAATGAAAACTGTGAAAAATCTGATTCTGAGGATCAAGGAACATACGTAAACTTAGAAGAATATTCAGTTGGGAAAAGAATAAAAAAAATAAGGAGACACACATTTAAAATACTTCCCTTAAACTAACAAAAGTAGGAAAGGTAGTCATTTTTGATTGCTTTCAATAAATTTGAATAGTATTATTAATATTGTAAGAAAGACACAGATACTGGAATGGTGTGCTAAATGTAATATATATATATATATATATATATATATATATATATATATATATATATATACACACACACATATATTATTCTGACAAAAGATTTAAGATTTCTGACAAAGGAAGAGAGACTGCAAACAGAAAATTTGTAGGATGGAAAAATAATAGGAATTTAGGATGTGAATGCTGTTATAGAGTAGCTGTATTATTTAAAAAGGGTAAATATGTTAAATGTAACATTAGTAGTGATAGAAAGTTTTACTGCTGTGGATGTGAGGTAGAGAGAATATGACATCTGTATATGCATTATATGCATATACAGATTGCAAGGAACGAGAGAATCTGTTTCATCAAATATTATATTATGTGGCAGTTAACATGAAAATTATTATTTCAGGGGACTTTAAACTTTGTCATTTAAAGGGAAACTGTAAAAAGAAAGGGAAATATGTTAATGATATAAGAAGTAATTTAATAAGTTAGATGTGTATAATAAAAGTCAATGGACTTACAGAAGAGGTGCAATTGGAACTGAAATTGATTAGTTTTGTATTATTGGGAAGTTTGGGTGTAGCAGATTTTGATTCAGTAGAGACAGGATCATTTAACAATATGGATGGAGCTGATTGATGAAAGGGAGTATATTAAAATAGGAAAGGGAATAAAATAATAAGTTAGAAGTTATGGAATGAATTTGGAGAGTGGGAAGCATAGCTATGGAGAGATCATAAAACCATGAAAGACTTTTATAAAAAAATAGTACGAATAGTAGACTGAATGTAAAAAGAAGTATAAAGACTCTTTTTTTCATTGGCAGAATGATGTAGAAAAAGAAGAGAAAGTGGAAATATGTATAGAAATGTATTGGAGAATTTAGAGATTAATACAAGAGAGTATTATGATATGGAAAAGGAAATATATAAAAGAAACCAAGAAAAAATGAAGACACTGATGTTTAATTACAGATATTATTTACAGTGGAGAAGGGAGGAGGTGCCTGCATATTTGGGTAAAATAAGAAAGGGGATATTAGTATAATGAGAGAAATTAAAAGTGTAAAAACAGAGCAAAATCAAATTATGAGTACTGTAGTACAGCATGTAGAAAATATGTATAACAGTAAATAGAAACAAAATAATTGGCAGTAGATTTTTACGGTGCCGAGGTGCCAGCTCGACGCCCAACCTTCAACAAAGGCACGCCTATTCTACGCATGTGTTTTGAACGCCACTCAACCGTGGGGAGGACATGCAGACTCCACACAGAAGGTGTTCCAGCTGAGAATCGAACAGGAGAACCTCTGGCTGTGAGGAGACAACACTACCATTGTTCCACTGCAGCTTCCAAGAAATTAAAAATGTGAAAACAGAGAAAAATCAAATTATGAGTACTGTAGTACAGCATGTAGAAAATATGTATAACAGTAAAAAGAAACAAAATAACAGAGTATGGAAAGTAAAAAAAAAACAAGAAGGAGTTAAGGAATAATTTGAAAAAGAAATTACTATTTGTGAATTGGATGAAGTGCTTCAGAAAGTAAATGCTAATTCAATATCAGGTCCAGATGGTATAGTGTATGCAATGTACAAAAAATTAAAGGATTGGCAAAGACAGGATTTTGTAAATGTTTTGAATGAGCAGTTGAAAAATGGTTTATTTAAGAAGAGTTATGCAGTGAGATATTAAAATTTATATGGAAAAAAGATGAAAGGAATGAAATAAAAAATGGATATCTATCACATTGAATAATACAGATTATCAAATATTTATGAGAATAATATAGAGGAAAATGGAAGGAGGAAAGGATGGATGACATCATGCAAGGAAGTATATGTGGTATAAAAGGAAAGGGATGCCAGGAATTATTATTGATGGTTTGAGAAATTGCAGATGATATTATAAGTGAAAAAGAAGATGTGAAACTTATAATGGGTGATATTATTAAGGTCTTTGATACAGTAGGACATGATGCGTTGTGGAATATTATAGAAAGTATGTAATAGTAATAGCTGGAACCCACCTAGTCAATAGGGGAAGCCATCTCAAGCAGTAGACCTGTAATGCACTGTGTCCCCCAGGGATTGGTCTTGATGCCTCTGTTGTTTGGGATATACTTTTCTGAGTTGCAGGCCAAAACCAGTGTGTTATGGCTGATAAAGTTTGCAGATGACTGCAAGATGGCTGCTGTCATCAATTCCCCCAGTGATATGGACATTCTCCAAGAGGGTCTCACCCAAACAAATGACTGGTGCCAGAAACATGGCCTCAAACTGAATGCCAAAAATGCATCATCAACCCTTTGGGGAGAGTAACGTCCCCACAAATTATCACATCAATAATAAGGTCCTAAGCACGCAATTAGTTGTCAGGGACTTAGGCACCCAAGTTGATAGCAAGCTGAATTTTGACCACCATGTTACCTCCGTTGTACAGAAAGCTTTCTACATGGCCCACCTCATTAGTAAGGGTATCTCATCCAGGGACAAGGAGGTAATAGCATCTCTGTATTTTTCCCTTATAAGACCCATTATTGAGTACAATTCCCCTTTCAGCATATACCTCACAAAGCACATGCAGCAGCTGGAGAGACCACAGAGGTTCCTCACTAGGAGAATCAAGGCCCTCAAACATCTACCGTACACAGATAGGCTAAAAGACCTGTCCCTCTACTTAGTCTCATGCAGGCTCCTCAGAGGTGAACTCTGTCTGGCATACAAAGCAATCACAGACCCTGCCTTGATGGGACTGCTACATATCCGCAAGTCAAGCTGCACTCGAGTAACCCACACTCAAGAACTCAACCTGGTCTATGACTTCAATAGGACTTGTTAGCGGGACAGATTTGTGTCCCAGAGACTCACCCTTCTGTTGAATAGACTCCTCTTCATGTCAAACAGATTACCTCATTAACCCTTTTTAAGAACAACCTGGATAACTGGATGGGGAACAGAAAATACACCCCTGGGATTCCTCTTGTGATCTTGCTGGATAGGGACATCAGGTGCTGACTTGTCAGAACATGGGCTAAATTCTTGGCTAGGCTTGTAAGGGCCTCAGGGCCAATAGCCTAGTAACTTCCTATGATCCCATGATCCTATAATTAGGAGAGTGTGTACATCGGTATATCAAACAGAGTGAGAGTGTTTGTGGATGGGTGACTGAGTAAAGAAATATGCATGAATTGTGGTATAAGACAGGGATGCCCCACAAGTGGGATATATCTTGCATTAGTAAGGAATGTGATAGTGAGTGAAGTAGTTTATAAAATGAAAGATATGTGATGCCAAAGGAAGTGATGATTCTAGTAGTTTTGAAATATGCAGATGATATAGTTGTGGTTGCTAAGAATTAAACACAGATGAGGGTGGTGTTGTTTTGTCTGAATGGATGTTTAAAGGAAATGAGAATGACCTTGAAAAAAAATAAAGGGTTTTAGTGATGTTGTGATAATTGGAGGGTGCATTTTTCAATGAATGAATGAATCTTTGTTAGGGATAAAAGTTGGGAAAATTATGTAGTTATGAGGCAGTGGGGGGTTTGATAAAATAAATGAAAAAAATATATATCTTCTGTGGAGGACTTATGTATTAGCATTCATGGAAAAAGGTTTATCTGATGTATTCTGTTTCAATGGGAAAAATAGTATATACATCAAATGTCTATATGATCCCAGAAAAATATGAAAAAGAAATTGTACAATTAGTGTTTTCCTTCATATGGGGTTCAAGATTAAAAGAGGTGTGTTATATATGAGTGAAGATAAAGTGAGATTAGGGTTATTAAATCTACTTTTTTAAACATGTATAGAGTATTAAAGTGGGTAAATGGAGAAAATAAGAATTTAGTACTGAAATGTTGAAATATAAGTACAAAATGTTTTTGGAGATGAGAGTAAGAAAAAAAAACATAAAAATTATATAAATAATGAAATTAAAATTATCATGAAAAACAGTAGCATGGAAAATGAAAATTGATGATATAGAGAAGAATAGAAGGCTGTGGTATAATAATGTGGTGAAAGAATAATTATAAAAATCCATGAGAAACGTTGTCAAAGGAAGTCATAAAAGCCATTAAATTAAGGAAAAGTGATGTAGTGAGATTGTAGAGTGCCAAGATTTCTTATGGAGACTGGTATTAAATAAGTTACCGATAAAGGGGAATATAGGTTATTTGGAACAAAAGATTAAATGACATTTTGTTTAATAGGAAATGGATTTTGGTTGAGGTATTACAAAAAAATTAGATAATGGTTGTGGAAGAAAGAGTGTGGTTCAATTATGAACGAGTAATAATGATGATGGTATATATAGGAATATGTAGATATGTACCTGTGAACATACATATTTTGTAAATATGTAACCAATGTTTTGTTTATGTTGTATTAATTAAAGGATCCCTACTCTTTCTGATAGGTGTTGTGGGAGCTTTTACATCCACCTGAGCTGCCACCAACTGAAGCAGGTGGGGCTTTGTTTAATATCTCATTCAAAAGACAACACACTCAACTATGCTGCAGTGTCAGCAATTGATCTACCTGGTGTGGGAAAACAGCACACAGCTTTCTACGTCAAAGGTGAGTATGCTACCTGATTCACTATGGCACTAGAATACTATTCCAGTATTTCACAGTATTTCTCCCATGTCTGGATTTTTTCATCATTGGCAATCAAGTTATCTGACATTATTTAATTCTTTTATTTCCTCATCCTTTAGGTTACTTGCACATGCTAGGAATCCTTTTTGAGCTATAATGCTCAGTAATGCCATTAAAAACAAAAAATACAGATGTTATATCTCTGAGATAAAATTAATCATATTCAATAGTTCAAAAAGCTTTAACAAGTAATAAAAACTTAGTGGCAAAGAACAGCAATATGAATAGCTAAGGATAATTTCAGTAACCAGGAAGAACATGATTGATCTCGTTTAGACAATATCTTCAACTGTATGTCACTATTGCAGTAGTCTAAGCTATTTGAGTTATATCCTGGCAAGGATATGACCAACTGACCAGCTTTTCAAAGCTTAAGGTAACCTTCCATGTACGGTAACTATAAGGAGCTCAAGCAGATCTCAGTGCCAAAAGCTTCAGAGATTTCCTACCATTGAAGTGTGCTCATTCTATGGGCTACGTGGAAGTGAAAGCCGGCTAGCAATCCTTTAAGGCAGGGCAGATAAGTCTATTGCTGGGCAAACTCTTCCATTATTGCATTTAAAAAAAATGTGTTTCTTTCTATGACATTAATATTACTTGGGCTAAGAAATTTATTTTGTATGGACTGTCATCATCTATGAGGGAGTTTTTCTACAATGATTGTTTTTTTTAACTTGTTCTTATATACTTTTCTAGACTTTATGTGTTAAGGCAGGACTTTATGGTTTTGGGTACTGTCTGTGTGCTCTGTACTAAAAACCATCTTTGTGACTGGCACTGGGTTTACTGACTCTTTCAGGCTCTAGTACCCATCTTTGAGACTTCCATCATAAGTGCAAATATGGAGCAGTTACCAATCTCCTTAGTTTTTTCCTTTGCCCATCCTCAAGAAGAAGACAACCGCTAACAACCAAGGGTTAGACATGTCCTCTGCAGCTGTAGTGTTCTGTCTGGCACTTTTGCAGTTGTGGTGCTTAAGAGATTTGATGAAAGGGGGAATTAGATTCAAGGGGTGATCCGAATCTTCCAACCTTCCTTTTCTTTAAGGCACATAAAAATGTTCCTTCTACTACAGATCTCCTTTTCAAGAAGAAAATCTAGCAGCAAGGTATAAACAAACAGGATTTTAAAGAGCAGTGTTCCAAAAAGAAAGGAAAGCTTGTCAAAATCAAGGATAGTACAAAAAAGTCAGGACTATTTACCTCTTCAGGTCTCCCATCCTGGAAACCTCTTTGTGTCTCTGAGGATGCATGTTCCTTTATGACACCACATAAATTCAAACAGTTGGCTTCTGATAGTCATTCAGCAAGTGTACATTTGGCAATGTCTGTCTGTCTGTCTGTCTGTCTGTCTGTCTCTCCTTTATAAGGGATTCCAACTGGCCCAGTAAACCAAATATCCCTGTTTCCTCCAGTTCTGGAATAAAAGTTATCTCAGGGAATCATAGAACCAGTGCTTGCCTGCCAGAAGATGAAACAGTTTTTATTCAATAATTTTTCTGTTGCCACAGAAAGAAGGAACCTGGAAGACTATGTCAGTCTTTTCCTTTCTCAATCTTTTTGTCAATGTCCCAAAGTTCAGAATGTTATTTATTAAGACACTGTTACCTCTTGTCTCCTTACTAGCTTTTAAGGCAAAGCTAGACTTACAACATGCTTACCATCACATTCCCATTGGCAAACATTTCAGACATTTCTTAAGATTTTCTTTACCTGGTGTATATTATCAGATCTTCATCATTCCCACTGCCTCACTAGCATTTTGTCATTTTGGTTTATCTGCCAAGGTTACCCAGTGCTGGTCAGCTTTCAAAAGCTCATACTCCACCACCCCCGTGTGACAGCTGATTGGCTGAGCATATCCTATGAGGGAAGCCTCCCACTGTCACTGAAAATGAGTGTTCATTCTTCTTCTACCATCCAAAGAAGAAAGTCCACCGATTCTTCAGAGGATCCAGTGCTGATATTTCAAGCTTACTGCTAGGTTAAGCCCCATTTTGGGACCCCTTCCTCCCATTTTATTATTAAATGTATTATTCTCTTTCTATTTTTATGTTTATTTTAAAATATATTTATCTTAACATTTTATTTTTGTTTGTGTTTACAGTAATTCCTGTGGGAATCTCTGCTTGTAGCAATGTTTATTTGTCTTCTGTATTTGACAAATTATTGTATTTACGGTTTCTGAGGAAACCGTCAGTATTTCTCTCAGAAGTGCAGTGTGTATTCATGCTCTTAGACTCTAGGGACTGCCTTGTTTACTCATTACTGCAACTTAATCATGCATGTCTTTAATGCTGTTACTTTATTTTCTTCATTTGACAGGAAAATATTGCAGAGCTTGAATTATTTCAGCATTTATACAGTATTTTCTATATGTATGACTCTGCTGTATGTTTTTAACATTGGATAATAGATTTATCGCAAATGAAGTTGTCTGAATGTACTGTGGAAATGTTACTGTCTCTGTCAAAAAATATAATTTAAATTGCTATTAAATGTTATTTTATGGCAGTATAACATGGCTGAAGTATGTGGAGGTAATGTTTAGCAATGGTTTGGCACATTGGTTGCTTTGGTGTTTGGACTTTGTGTACTGGAAATTCTTTAACTTCTGTCAGTTGTAAAAGAATTCTAAACTCATTTCAAACTGTTTTTTTAATAATAGCAGTTTGGCAGAGTTTAGTTGTTTGGGGACATACTTACTACTAGAAATTTTAAGTGCTTATTGTGATACATCATCCAGTACTGCCAGTTTATTATTCTGGCTGGTGTTGTTCTCCTGCCTGACTTGACAGATCCTATCTCTGGTACCCTCCCATCAAATCTAGTTGCACCTAAAAATAAAAAATAAAATAAAAATATGCCTCATACAATGGTTAGTGATTCTGTCAGAATAACCATCTGAAATGTTGAGACCTGCTAGACTGAGTCTTGAAACATGGAGACTGAATGGCCAAAAAAAATTGGACTTGCATACTAAGTCTGAGATGTCATTTCTTAGAATATTTCCTTTTCTCAGAGGTATGGTGATCTCGGAGTTGGTCGGGGGTGTGAGAGGCTTGGTTCTCACATTGGGGAGGGTGCAGGTTGGCCTTGTCCTCCCCTGCAGATGTTTTCTGGAAAAGAGTGATTTTCAAACTTCATTCTTCTCCTGGTGTTTGATCTTTTTATTTCAGCTTTTTTGGCACCCGGCATTTTGAGTGCCAACATTTTAATAGGGTGCCTTCTGTTGGGACCACTGCTCAGTCTACAGACCACTTACCTTTTGCCCTGTCTCCCCCTAGTGTAGCTTTACTGGTCATGGTGAAACAGGGGGCTTAGACAGGGGGCTCTGTGGCTGTTCCAGTACCTAGCACAAGTACTGAAGAACCAAACCCTTTGGGTGCAGAAGTAGTCCAAGGTAAGAAACTCCTTGTCAGACATAATACTCTGTTCCCAGATAGTGAAGTTCATAAGAAAAAGAAACAGAAGCTTCATCATACAGCTGATAATCAGATTGTAGCTGTTTATAAGGTTGATGTGGTTTTCTTGTCTAAGAATGTTCTGCAGATAGCCAATTCTGGTGAATGGATGGGTTCCCATACATGGCTCTAGTGCTAGCATGGCTAGAGACCTTCCTCTTGTGTTTCAAAGAATGAAGATGAATCTAATGAGGACAATAGTGATTTTCTAGCTGACAGTGAGCCCAGTCACTCTGATTCTTCGGAAGGTGAACCTGACCGAAAGCCCAAATAAGTGTTACATTTTCCTCAGATGATTGCTAGATTTAGTGGTGTTTTTGCTTGGGAGCACTCAGGAACCACTACAGTCAGGAAAGGTATATGACCTTATAGAGGAAGGGATGCCCGATTTTGTTGGTATCTTCCCTCTCTTACAAGCTTTGGAAGGTGTTTATAAAACTGCTTACAGAGCACAAGTATCTATTCTAGCAATCCCTAAAATGTCTTTTACAAAATACAGGCCAATGCAGATAAATCACATCTCTTTTCTCATTTAACAGCTGAACCAGCTGTGGTTTCCCCAGCTGCCTGTTCAAATAATAAAAAAAAGTGCTTAGCTTCCTCTAATCCAACACTCTATGTTAAAGATGGAAAATTGTTAGGCTTTCATGGCAAAAGGATGTCTTTTAATAGTAATCTAGTCTCTTTCTAGTAATCTAGGCTTTAGAATATTAAATTATCAAGGCAACATGAGGAAATTTATTTTACAGTGTGAGTACAGTTTGGATGATTTTACTGCAAACCTGCCTGGAGAACAAGTCTTATATGAATAAAATTGTTTGTAATTTGACTCTGGATTTAAAACATTTTTTGAGAGGTGTGCTTGAATGTAGAGATACAATCTTGAGAAATGCTGCTTCTTCTGTTGTATTAAGACAGTATGCCTGGTTACGTAATCAGAACTTCACTGATGATTTAAAATATGACATTTTAAAACACCTGTAATTTCTTTTCACTAAATATTTTTTTTTTATTATTTCAAATAAGATGTCTTAAACATTACATGAAATAAAGATAAATAACATATTTACAATTCTAAAACATTACTAACTTCAAACCATTATATAACTATTTACATTGGTGTCTATGCAAATAACATTGAAATTCTATATTATATAAAGTTAGAAACATAAGATGATATATCTTCTTTGATATTTTCAAGTATTTCCAGTACTTTCATCCAAGAGTAATAGTAAGAAGTAGATCTTTTAGTTCTGTTCTTCACTGTTAATATTTCCATGTGAGCAACTGTTGTTGTTAAAGTCTCAAATTCCTTGAACGTAGGCTAAGCCTCATAATTCTAGTGTATAGATATAATATTACGTGAAATTGCCAATAGTGATGATAGAATTTTAGTGTCTTTTTTGGTACACAGTTTGGAATAGGACAGTTGAATAAAACTAAAGACTTTGTTAATTTATAATTATCCTTATAAACAGTCTGAAAAAAGTAATTAATCGATTTCCAGTCCATATTGAGACATATACATTCATAAAAACATGCTGCCAATCTGCTTTTATCTTGGTATGGCATCTCCAACATTGATCTTCAATAGAATACATTTTGGCTAACCTATGTGGTGTATAGAAACTTCTATGTAGATATCTCCAAGTGAATAATTGCCAGTATTTTGATAATGTAGAAAATTTGGAAGATTTTAGAATATTACTTTTTCTTCTTCAACTGGAGGATGGTTGTTTATTAAAGTATAATAATCCCAGTATGATTTTTCATGATAGTTTTTTGTTTTTTTAACAATTTTATAGATATTAGACAAATAACCTGTACCCTGATAAGGCTGTTTTGTGATACGAATAAGGTATTCAATGAGTTTTGGAGCTTCATGTCTAACTGAAGGTTGCATTTGTTCTATTTTATTTATAAGAAAATGCCTTAGATTTTGTAAAAACAGCCAATTGTCTTTATTTATATTATAATTATAAATTATCTGTTCCTTTGTTAGAATTTTCCCTTTCTCTATAAGTTGATGCCAAAAGAGTAATGTTTTTTCTTTAAGTATATTTATTTTAGATATTTGGAATGTATCTAGAATATTTGGTGTAAAAGCTATAGGGAAAATAAGAAAAATCCAAGAATTAATATTTGGTATTTTGTTTATATATGTTCTGAACACTGAAAGTGTAGAGCTTACATAGTTTGATGGCAATTTATTAATATTATTTCTTTTCCCTAAAAATAATCTTTTAACATCCATATAAGGGGTGATGGTATTACTGTTAAGTTGTCTTGTATGTGATTATAATTGATTTCTATGTAAATCTGCTCATGGGCTTGTTTCCATATAGGTGTGTATGAATTATTTAACCATAGTGTTATGTTTTTAATAACAGATGAGGTAATATATAAATCAATATCCGTAAATTAATTCCACCATCTTCCCAATCTGGCAAATGTTTATTTAAGGCTATACGGGTTTATTTGGAAACCATAGAAAATTTAAAATTAGTTTATTGTATCTTTGAATAATATATTTGGGAGGTGGCAATGAAAAATTTTGTATTAAGTATAATATTTTGGGAAATATGTTTATTTTAGTAAGATATAATCTGTCTGCTGTTGAAAAGATATATTTATTCCAGTAACCAATTGTTTGTTCTATTTTGTCTAGTATTTTATTATAGTTAAATATTAGAGAATCTGTTAATTCATTGAGTAGATTTATTCCCAGATATAATAATTTACTTTCTGTTACTATATATTTGGAAAAGCTTTTGTTTATATTATTTTTTTTTTACAATTACAGGGCATAATTTTAGTTTTGTTTTCATTAAATTTTAAGCCTGAAATATTTTGAAATTTATTCATGGAGTTAAATAGAGCATTCAAAGACTCATTTGCATCTGAGAGAGTTAATAGTATGTCATCAGCAAAGAGTTGGATTTTAAGGTTTAACATTTTATAAATACAAATGCCCTTTATGTTATTGTTTGATCTGATTTGATTTGCAAAGGGTTCTATGAGTAATGCAAATAACAATGGTGATAAAGGGCAACCTTGTTTAGTTCCCTTTTTATTGTTATAGGGCCTGATCTATATGATCCCAGTTTAACATATGCAGTAGATTTTTCATATAGTATTTGGATAAGATTATTAAAATTAGAAGGAAAGTTATATTCTTTTAAAACTAGTGAAAGAAAGTTCCAGTTAACGAATCAAAAGCTTTATTAATATCTAATGAGATTACATTTAAATTTAGGACTTTATGTTTGCTATAATCTATTAATGTTAGTATTCTTTTAATATTATCTGAAGTATTTCTTCCTTTAATAAAACCTGTTTGATCTTTGTGAATTAAGAAAGGAAGAAAGTGTTTGATCCTATCTGCGTATATAGCCATAAACATCTTGTAGTCTATATTGAGTAATGATATTGGCCTATATGAGGAACACTGTTTTTCATCTTTATCTGGTTTGATAATTGGGAATATCAATGAATATTTCCAAGAGGGTGGTATATTCAAATCTTTATTGGCTATATCATATACTTTTAATAATAAAGATATGGCTTGATTGGGTATTAATTTATACATTTCTGGTAGCATATTGTCTGGGCCAGGTGCTTTATTTGTCTTGAGCTTTTTAATTTGTGATTTTAATTCTGTCATATTGATTGGTTTGTTTATAATGTCTATTTGTTCTTGTGTTAATTTAATATGAATATTGTTTTCTAAGTATTTTTATATCCTTAGTAGGTGTATCTTGAGTATTTATGGAATTATCAATGTTAAATTGGAGTCTGAATGCTTCTAAAATATCATTTAGTTCCGTAACTCTTTTGTTAGTATTGGGAATAAATATTTCTTTTATTTGCTTAGATTTAATTATTTTTTTTGTTCTATTAGTTAAGTATCTCAGGTGTGCTGAATTAGTAGAGTATGAGTTTATTTTTATCTTTTCTAAG
Source organism: Protopterus annectens (assembly GCF_019279795.1). Lineage (NCBI taxonomy): Eukaryota > Metazoa > Chordata > Ceratodontiformes > Protopteridae > Protopterus > Protopterus annectens. Next base: position 919,983,199 of record NC_056747.1, read on the forward strand.
TTAATCATAATCTTATGGTGTAGCAATTCTGTATACTTCTTATTGATTTGTGTAAGTTCTTGAACTTGAGTAGCATTACCCTTTTGTATTTCCAGTTTCAATTTATCTGCTTTGTTTTGTAAGTCTAGCATATCTTTATTCCATAACTTCCTTTTATTTATGTACCAGGATAATATCTTCCCATATGTAACTGATTTTAATGAATCCCAGACATATATTTCTGAAATATCTTCTATGTAATTTATTTCTAGAAAGTTTTTGATTGTTTCTTCATAAAATTCTTTGAAATCTCTCAATTTTGTGATATAGGAAGGTATCCTAGTAATGGGATTTGAATACAATGGTGTAAGCTCTATCTCAAAGACTATGGCATTATGATCAGATAAAGGACAATTTATGATTTTGACTTTGTCAATTTTTGTTATTAGGTCATTGGCAACATATATTCTATCAATTCTAGAGTTAGTTTTATATCTATGAGAATAAAATGTGAAGATTAGTGAGTCTGGTTCTGCAAATTCATTTATATCTTTTAAATACAATGTATCTATAAATTTTGATAGTGCTTTAGAGATGGGTTGTTTTCTTCTTTTGGATTTAGAATCTGTATCTTTTTCATTCATTATACAGTTGAAGTCTCCTGCCAATATCAGGCTACCCTTAGTTAAATGAATTATCTCTTCAAAATGCTGTTTAACTGTTTTTAATCCTAGTCCTGGGATCCAATATAGATTTACTAATGTATAGATTCTCTTATTTAACTCTATTGAAACTAGACAAAACATACCTGATGTATCTTGATGAGTAGTAATTATTTTAGGTGTTATAGTTGAGTTGCGTAGTAGTATAGCTACTCCTCTTTTTTTTGTTTTGTATTGAGAGTTTATTAGCACTGTGTAATTATTAATATTTAAGTTGTTTATATCTCTATCTAATAAGTGTGTCTCTTGTAAAAAGACTATTTGTGGTTTATGTAAGTTTATGTACTTGAATAGGCTTCTCCTTTTATTACTATTATTTAGACCATTAACATTTATGGATAAGCATTTCATTTCCTAGTTTTGAGTTTGTTTTATGTGTGAGTTTATGTAAATATTGTTTATTCTTAGTTCCATCTTGGATACAGTATTCAAAAAGTTTTTCTTGTATGATTTTTGCATGTTTCTGAGTGACACCAAAGTGATAGAATAAAAAAAAAAACAAAGAACTTCCAAACTTGTAATTCTTAACCTTAAAACCATTCCCTATTGCTATGAGGTAATATACCTCTTCGTTTGGTTAGTGAATCTAACCAAACAAACTTTCTACCCTCACAAATAATATTTGGATCAGTTTCTCTTATCCTCTTAGTTTTAAATAAAGATAATTGAATAATATATTAAGATAATCTAATCAGCTAAAATATATACATATATTCTTTACTCATCTTATTGTAATTCAATAATACTTACTTCTAAGCAGGTTTCAAAAAGGTACAAATATTTAGATTAAGGTAGTATCATTTCAAAATAATTTAGGGTATTAATAAACATCATGTTAAAATCTATAACTGTATATTTCATACATCTGTTGAAAACTATTTACTGACATTACTGTATAATACAGTACCATTGTTGTGCAATTGTTTTAGACTACTCAAGTCCGAAACCAGTGTTTAAATTAATATTTGCAAAGTCATATTGGAATAAAAACATGAATAGTTCTGAAACCACATCATATTTCATGTTTAACATAAACTGAAATGCGATACAATGTATAAGTATATTAATATTTCTTTAGTAGACATTAAATATGTTCCTCTGATTGCATTTTTCAGCTTTTCAATGACAATTCCCATGGCTGGAGACAACAAGATCACAATTTAGACAGCTCCCTTATCCAAGAGACCACTCATAATGTTGTTACCTGATTGAGTGTCTTGTTGCCAACACTTCCATCAACCCTCAGAGGGACCCTGCACAATGAAAACTGACACAGTACAGAGGTAAAACTGCAGCGCACTTGACCACACCCTCAAAGCAAACATCTATGTATATCACACATCAACTCCCACAGCTTAGACTGACACCCAACCAGTGCGTCTATCTGCTGACAACAAGTGCTGGAGATACAATCCTGACCTACTCAACACCAGTAATTCAATCCTATGACTGAACAAAAGTATACTGGAGAACACATCAAAACAATGGAAGCTGCCAAGATTCAAACCACCATGTACGAAAATATTACAGGCCAAAATTCCCAACCCATTTTGCAGCAAAGAGACAAAACGTATTCAAACCATGGGGTAACACCTTTACCACGTCAAAAGGTGTCCAAGAAGCTTGTTTTTCCTCCAACATCGGAGGACAGCCACGATGATCCATGCACTGCAAGAGTACCATTTATCCTGGCAATTGCTTCACGACTGTATATAGAAACATTTAATCCAAATCATTAACTGGCACCACAACAATATTTCTCAGAAAAGTTGTTTTACAGCCAATGACCAGACAGAACGCATCATTGAGAGGATACATTTATCAAATGTCAAGTGCCCCAGCCATAATACAAGTGTCTCCTCAAATCAATCCCCAACGAATCTACTGCCCACCAAACTTGCAGACCAATACTGGCATCCTTTCATGCAGTCACATTGAAACACAAAAATACAGGTCCGCTGATCAGGAACAACCAGGCTCTCAACTGCCAGACAACACACCGTCTGCAGAAAGGTCCAAGAATCATAGTTGCATTGTCAAGCATCCTTGTCCACACTAACAGTAACATGATATACCCACATACACTAGTATTGTGTCATTCTTGATAATGTAAAAGCCAGGCAATATTATAAGAAGGGTGAAGCCACAGCCAGGCAACATAACAAGAAGAGCACAGCCGCAGTCACCATTCAGATGAGCAAACGGAACAGCATGAGCCATCTAAGGATGGATAGCCCGTTGAGTACCTGCCATAATGCATGCCCATAATGCATGGCAACCCAGTAACAAATTAGGGTGTGGGCTAAGCCTCTCCCCTTCCACTCAAATCAGATCCAACACAATATGTGTGTAGAACACAGATGCTTGACAAAGCCCAAAGCCACATGGGATATAAACATTGTATAATTGACACACGGGTCAAATCCACTGTTGTTATGTTACTCATTATAGTTGCCTATACAATCATTGCTTCCACTTTCTCCATCTAGTATACCATACCGCCATCTAAATGTTTGATTTGCCAAATGCACATCCAACCTTCTTGTTGCATCCCACCTGCCCACCCGAGGGCATACCTTGGCAGCAGGACATCAGTAGTATTCTGCAGGAGCACCAGCGTGGGAAATGGCAACCCTCCCCAAAACAAACCTGTCAGTTGCTTGACATTTACTAGTTTCTTTAGAAAATTTGTAAAACAGCAGTGATTTTATTTGCTGATGATTAATTTCTGCTTTCTAAACTCTGCTGTATAAAACATAGTAAGGGATAGCTAAAATGTCTGGAAATCTAAACTGATAGAAAGACAAGCAGATATATGTCCTTATCTATCAAGGTGCTAGAAGACATCAGTAGCCATAAACTGAAAGTGCTTCAAAAATAAATATCTGTGTATATTTATATGAACCTTTTATATTATTTATGTTTCCTTAGAAGGAATTTAGGTTTCTGTATCTTTAAATGTGAACCTAGCTTATTTTCTGACTAGACGTCAATTAGAAAGAGTCAGGGATGGTGTACACAAGTAAATGCGACAAGCAATAAGTAACTCAAGTTTCTAGTGATGTTTGTGGCTGTTAAATTGTCTCAAGAACCAAGCGGGAAAAGGTATGTGTTTTTCTTTTTTTCTTTTCCTCCTCTTATTTGGTGACAAACTCATGTAGTGTGCACAAGCACTCTAGTTTTCGGAGTAGTGTTCACAACTGACAAACTTTGCATTTTAAACATGCTATGCCTTATTTCTCTACAAAAGAAAAGACAACAGGATATCTAAGCTAGTCACAAGCATCTTTCAACTCCGGATGTCTGGAGCCACAACACACATGACTTATAGCCTCAAAATATCACTTAAAACATATTTTTCACTGGACTATATCAGTATGTGCATATGGGTCAAAGGCAGAACATCTTTTAAGATTATTTAAAGTAGTCTTATTATACATCCTAACTGAAATACTTCATTTCAAAAGCAACACATTTCTGCCCAGCATTAGCGTTTATCCAAACAGGGACACTTTTAACTTATAAAAAGTAATACTATCAGGGATGTAACTAATAATAAGTTATATAGCAGCCATTACTATACCTATTAAGCAATATAACCATATACTGATTAAAGTATTATAAGTTAATGAAGATTTAATAAAAAGAAGAGAAAAATAAAAACAACAAAACACAAAGAGAGAAAATAAATAAATAAATAAATAAATAAACTATTTGGGAACATTATTATGCATTGATTACTCTGATTAAGAATATGAAAATAATAGATGGATAATAATGAAAAATAGAGTAATGTTTAAATTATGCTTAGTATATTGATGTGATTTGAGATAAATGTATTTACATTTATGCTAATTTTGACATTTAAAATATAATTGAAAACAGTACCTGTTTTGGTGTAACTTGAAGACAGTAAGAACTTTTCTTTTGTTGTTAGTATTATTATTTAGATTTTACAGAATATAACATATGTAAGATTATTTGTCCTTTAGTTTTTTTTCTTTTGCTCAACAGTTTTCCAATTATTTACTTCAGCATTTCTCTTGATTGTACTTATTGTCCAGTCCATAGATTCTTCATGTGTTAGGATGTTGTTGTTGGTAAGGTATTTTATTGCTGAATCTACTGTTTCAAAGATTTTTATTCCATTTGGTAGAAAAACTTTCAGTCTTGCTGGAAATAAAAGATGGACTTTCAGTTGCTTTTTCTTCAAGGTTTTTTTATTGGTAGAAATTCTTTTCTTTTGAAACCACCTTTGTAGAATAATCATTGTCAAATCTTATTAATGAATCATTGTATTTGATGGGAGAATTTGCCCAAGCATTTCTTAATATAAGATCTTTATCTTGTGTAGAAAAAGTCTCACAATTATAGATCTCGGCTTGTTCTTACCGGAGAAGAAGCATTTCCAGAAGCTGCTAGTGATCTATGCCCGTTCTATACCATATGAAAGAGCTTCAGGTATTTTTGTTACATCTGGTATCCAGGTGGTAAGAAAGTTTATCATATTGTCCCCTTCAGATTTTTCTGGTAGACCATATATTCTAATATTATTTCTTCTTGTTCGGTTTTCCATATCATCAAGTTTTTCTAGTAAATATGTATTCTGTTGAAGTAAGAATTCAGTTTGTTGTTCTTCTACTTGAACTCTAGTGTCAATGTCACTTAATGACTGTTCAATAAGTGATATCTGTCCTTTCTGCTGTGTAAACATTTCTTGAAGCTGTTCCAGTTGTTGTGAGCACTTTTCTTTAAAAGTATCTATTTTATTGTCCATCTTGTCGATTTTATTGTAAGTTCCTGTATATTTGTAATGAGAGACTGCAGGTCTTTTTTGAGAGAAGAGTCTTGTGCTGTATTCCTTAGATGACTCATGCTGTAAAGCTGATATTGGTGCTGATTTTCCAGTAATTAATTTGACAGGAATTATTCAAGTTCTGACAATAAAATTTTTCTTATAGATGCTCAGAGTTATTAGAAATAAGTTAGTAATAAAAATTTCTTCAAATTAAATATTATTTTGTAAAATTCCTGTCAGGAATTGTATTGAGGTAAGAGAGCTGAAATGAAGTGCAGCTATCAGTTCAGCATCCTAGCCACGCCCCACCTGTAATTTCTGAATTGCTGTTTGGGCCCTCTGTTACACAGATTCTCAAACAGTGGGATGACAGAGGCAAATTAATACATGGAGTATCTATGATATTTCATTTACCAAGTTCTCCCCAAAGAAGATGCGTTCCTTCAAGCAGCAGGGCAAACAAAAATCCTGGACAAATAAAAGTCAAGGATCCAAAAGGAAATGGCAGGAAGATAATTCTTCAAAACCAAACAAGAGGAGTTCCTTTCTGAAAAAGGACCAACTCCCTGCAAATGAATCACTATGCCGAGTTATAGATCACTCCCTCCACACCCTTCCTTTTCTTCCTCCTTTATCCAGGCTCTTTCTTAACTCTGCAGCCCGGCCACAAATAGTCTCAGACAAACAGGTTCTGAGAATAATTTGGAGAGGTTACACTTAGCAGTGGATAACAAATCTTCCCCCTTTCAGGGGAATTCCCCTACACCCACCAGACCAGACCAGACCAGACCAGACAGAGCTGTTTCTAACAGTGCTCCATCACATGGTGGATATAGGGGTCATAGAGCCATTGCCTGCAACACACAAAGGTGAAGGATTTTATTCCAGAATCTTTTTGGTACCAATAAAGGAGCACTCTTGGAGATTCATCCTAGATCTGTCCTTTCTAAGCACCTTTGCAAAAATTTCAGAATTCAAAATGGTCACCATACAGTCAGTCTTAGCTTTGTTTCCAAACAATTGTTTCATGATGACTGTAGATCTCGAGGATGCTTATCATCATATTCTTATTGCTCCCAATTTCTGGAAAGTTTTGAGATTTGCTGTGTCTGGCATACATTACCAGTTTTAAGCATTACCTTTGGGCTATCTACTGCATCTCAGTTGTTTGCAAAGAGTCTTGCCCCAGTGGTTGCCTATATCAGAATCCAAGGCACCCACATTATTCCTTATTTAGACAACTTGATGATTTGTACAGATACTGTATCCAGGCACTTGGAGTCCTTAGATAGGGTCACATCCTTCCTTTCTTCCCACTTGGGCTTCAAAATGAACCTTAAAAAGTCCTTCCTCACACCCCCTCAACTAAATGATTTCCTGTGGTGTTGGATAGACACAGTAAAAAGGATGGCCTTCCTGCCAGAAGACAAAGTTCTGACTTATCAGGGCATTTTTTAATTTCTCTCTTCTAGTTGTTACCTCAACAAGAGATCCTCAAATATCTAGGCCTCATGGCATCAGTGATCCTGTGGTGCTTGTGACTTGCCTTGCACATTAATCTTTAGATTGTGTCACCTAGATAGGGTGATCTATACCTAACCTGCAAGGCATTCTCCAATCCAACCCTGATAGAGCTGCTATGCATTCACAAAACAAACAGTGCTAGAATTACCTGATCTAAGGATCTAAACCTCATTTGTGACATAAACAAACATGCTGGAGAGCTAGGTACCTCAGTAATTACCCCTTCCTTCTGTGCAATAGACTCCCCATTCATGTGAAACAGAGCTCTTCCCTAAGCCTATAAAAATCCAATTTGGACTAATGGATGGGAAATCACAAATTTACTCCAGGGTAGTTGCCTGTGGCCTTTATGCACAGGGGCAGTTTGTAGAGGCCCTAAGTCACAGGCATATACCAAAGCTGTTCTAGCCCATGGGCACTGATATTTGGGAAATTTGGGGCATAAATGGCTAGCTTGAAAAAGGCTCTAGGGCTGTTAGCCTAGTAACCTCCTATGATCCTGTGATCACAATACACTAGCCAGAATACACGTGAGAAAAATTCAGTGATACTTAAAAAATTGTTGGACCCAGCACCTTCATCCCTTGGATTTACAGGTACTGGTACTGGGATTTATGAAACAGAAATTGCAGTGGTGGAGGGATCAACTCTCTGAATCCAGGACTCCCTTTCTCTCTTCAGACTCCAGAACAATCCATCCAGATGGACTTTTCAGATTTTGCATGGGGAGCAGTGTCTATGGGATTTCAAGCACAAGCCTTGTAGGGTTCTCAGGACATGCCAAAGCACATAAATGTAAAAGAGATGTTGACAGTGATTCATGGGTTAAAAGTTCTTTAACAGTTATGGACTACAAGTCCTCTTCTAATGTTCACAGACAATACTACCATGATGTGGTGCCTGAACAAGCAAGGGGATACAAGTTCATACTAGTTTGCCAGTTCGCAGTGATGGCCTGGGAGCTGCCTCTATAGCAGTTTTGGACTCTTCAGGCCTTGTACATTCTGTCAGAGCAAAAACAGTGGCGGATAGATAAATTAGATTGTAGACAGACTCTCGTGAGTGGAAGCTCCTTGTAGAGGTCTTCCAGTTCTTGATTCAGATGTGAGGAATGCATCAAGTAGATCCATTCACCTCCTTTCAAAACAAGACAACTGAAAAAATTCTGTTCAAGACATCCTTGCAGCCATGCTTGGAAGACAGATACTCTATCATTTGCATGGATGGGTATGTTCTTGTACGAATTTCCACCCTTTCTACTGATTCCCAAGGTCCTTCTAAAGATTCAGAAAGAACTAACCAAAGATCATTATGGTAACCCCATTTTGGTTCAGGCAAATTTGGTTCTCCCCTTTCATGAAACTGGCCAAGGGCAATTACCATAGGCATTATTACAGCTCACACAGCATGAGGGGTGAATGGCCCACCCCAACTTAGAGCAATTACAACTGACGGCCTGGGTAATTCTATTTTGATACCTTTTATGCACTTGTTCCAAGAGGATGTGCAGTAAGTATTTAAGGAGACAAACCTGCAACTAGAAAATCTTATGTTTGAAAGTGGAAGATGTTTTTAGATGGTGCCTAGCCAATAAGAGGTCCAGAAAGGGTTCAACACCCCTGGTTTTGAAATATTTGTATGAGCTACTTAGAGATGATTTGTCATATACTTTTGTCAAAGTACATCTTGCAGCCATCACAGCTTGTCTCCCCATGGATGCCCCTTTTGTGTCTTTTTGTGGTCAAGCAGTTTGTCAAAATGCATGGCTCCCAACAAACCCCGAGGAAACAGCTACCTATGCAGAATTATTTGCAGAAACCCTGTACAAACATGTAAAGGGCTGTACTGAGGCTACAGTACCTACAAGAAGTAAGCCCAGATCTAACAAGAAAAAGAACTCCCACTGGTGGAATCCTTACCTTAACAGGGTATATAGCAAAAGAAAAAAGTCATGGCCAAAATCAGAAAGAGCATTTCTCATAGAGACAAGAGCTCTCTGATTCAACTAACCAAGAAACTTAGAGGTCCAATAAAGCCCAACAAGCCCAATTACGAGGTCAGGATAGCCTCCTAGGCTAAGAACAATCACACAGCCTTCTTCAGCTATGTCAGGAACATTAAATGTAACACTCATCAGTGTCCAGAACTGGTGGTAAACAGCACAATCTTCACTGACCATGATGACATAATGAATCTATTAGCTGATAAATTTATAAATTCACAATCCCCCCACTCCCCCACCCCAGTGAAATCCCTTCTAGTATACCCCCCCACGGAACTATCAACAGGGAACAGGTCTTCGTGGCGCTCACCAAGGCCAAAAACCCTGCTTCAGTGGGCCCCAACAATATCTCTGGTTGCCACCTAAACAGCCTAAAACAAGACCTAGCAGGACCACTTGAGGCACTCTTCAACTTCAGCCTCAAAACAAATTCGTGAATGGAGGGCTACCATCTCTTTTCATAAGGGTGGACCAACAACTGACCCCAGGAACTACAATCACATCAGTTTGACATGTCTGATATGTAAAGCCATAGAATGAATTATCATGGAAATGATCAACAAGGACATTGGCAGCCTACAGACACTAGAAGCATCCCAGTTTACCTTTGTTAAGGAAAGGTTTTGCCTGCTCAGCCTGGAAAACTTCTTCAATAGGGTCACCAAGGCTATGGATGTGGGAAAATGGTGCATACTGCCTACCTTGACCTAGCCTAGGCATTTGATACAATACCACACTCAGATATTGTTGACAAACTCTCAGAACTAGGTATAAATTCCTGCAGAACTTGCTGGATTTCTGGATGGCTCACAGATAGGACCCAGGAAGTCAGGATCAGAAAGACCATCTTCACCATGAGGCTGGTCACCAGCTGAGTACCCCAGGGCTCTGTGTTAGGTCTGCTCCTGTTTGGCATCTATTTCTTGGATGTAAAGGCTAATGACAAAGGCCTCTGTCTCACCAAGTTCACAGAAAACTGTAAATTAGGAGCCATCATAGATTCCCCAACATGACAGCAACATGCTATAAGAGGGTCTAACACAAGCAGATGACTGGTGCCAAAACCATGGATTGAAACTCAAGTACCCTTTGAGGAATCATTCACCCAATCATCCACTCCATCAATAAAACACCCTAAGAGTTGACCCGATAATTAGGGATCTGGGTACATATGTAGACAATAATCTGGCTTTCGACCAACACATAGCCAAAAAATCATTCTATGTTGCCCAACTCATAAGCCAGGGTATGGCATCCAGGTCCAAGGAAGTTACAGTACTACTCTACTCAGCCTTTATGAGACCCATAATTAAGTAGAATTCTTCCTTTGGCATGTACCTAACCAGACACTTGCAACAGTTGGAATGCCCGTAATGGTTCCTCACCAGGAGAATCCACAGTATGAATACTCTGCCCTACATAGATCACCTTAAGGCCTGTTTCTGTACTTAGTCTCCTACAGGTTACTGAGAGGCGAGGTAGGCCATGCATATAAGGCATCCTCAGATCCAGTTCTGATGGATCTCTTGCACATCTGCAAAACAAACAGCACCAGAAACATGACATCAAAGGATCTAAACTTTGCCTGCAACATAAATATAACATGCTGTAGAGACTGATGTGTCTTAAAGCATCCCCTCAATATGGAATGAGGTCCTCATCTGTGTGAAGCAGAGTTCATCATCCCTGACCCTATTCAAAAGAAACCTCAGTCACTAAATGGGGAAATTGCAGATTCACTCCATGTCTCTGCTGGAGGTCAACAGTAAGTAAAATAATCCCCAACTAACATACCCTTTACTAATAGACATCCATGGAACTCAGGGACAAAACCGGGTTGGGTTACACAGCTAAGCTTGTAAAGACCCTGTTGATCGTTAGCCTAGTATAAACCTAGGCCGCAGAAATACCTCACTAAAAGGCCGCAGAAATAGCTCACTAAAAGAATCACAGGCCTAAAGCAGATGCCCTTCGCTGACTGCCTTAAAAAACTCCAGCTATACTCTGTCGCATATCATCTACTCAGTGGCGATCTCTGCTTAACATACAAGGACATGTCAAACCTAGAGCTATCGGACATGCTACACTTAAAGAAATCCCAATCCCTTAGAGCCACATGCTCCAGGGATCTAAACCTTGTCATCACAATAAACAAAACATGCTGGAGGGATAGGTTCCTGACCCAGAGACTCCCCAGACTCTGGAATAGACTGCCCATACATGTCAAGCAGAGCACTCTTTGGCCCTCTTCAAAAGGAACCTTGACGATTGGATGGGAGAAAGAAAATTCACCCCAGGGATCACGTTAGTTGCCCTGCTAGACAGGGGTCCAGGGAAGTAAATAGTGTGGGAAGAAATCACCAGGGAATTGTTATCGCTAGGCTTGTATAGGCCCTAAGGCCGATAGTCTGGTACCAACCTATGAACCTATGAACCTATAAACCTATGAGTCTGTGAAAGGAGTGTTGCACATGAGACCCTCCCCTCAAAAGCAAATGCATCATCCCTTACCTCGTTTCGAACCTGCCTCTCTTATTGATTTACAGTTCATTACTTGGAAGACTGTTTTGCTCATTGCTCTGACATCTGTAAGGTAAGTCTCGGAGCTTCAAGCTGTTATGGTGGGCCAGCACTATCTGATTTTTTTCAGAGACAGGGTTGTGTTACACATGGTTCTATCATTCATGCCTAAAGTTGTTTCTGAATTTACCTTGAATCAAGCCATCAATCTCCCAGTCTTCTATCCTGATCCAAAAAAAACAAGGGAGAAAAGATTCTACAGATATTAACCTGACAGAACAAAGCACTTTAGGAATGCTGAACAGCTGTTTGTCTGCTATTCTAAGCAAACTGTTACACAATGGTAGTTCTCTGGTATTGTTTTCTGTTCCTTCCACAATGGTAGATACCTTCCAGGCAAAGTTAAGGCTCACTTTACCAGTGCCTTGTCTTATTTGATGGCATATTGGAAAAGGGTGGACTACAGAAGAATTCTAGAGGCAACAACCTGGTCCCCTGTTCATACCTTCACAAAGCAATGCAAACTGGATTCCTTTTCATAGACAAGAGCAGGCTTTGCTAGGACCATTCTCCAAGGGCTCTTGGACCCATATCCTTCTGCATCCTAGGTAGAGTAAGCTTTGGAAATATACCCCCAAATGTCACTGAGGTAGTGGGAATGGTGAGCATAGTACAATTCTGCAATTCCTACTTGCTTGTAACAGTAGATGTTCAAATGATTTACTACTTCAGTGGCAGCACTCACCCAGCATCTCCCAGAATGTGCATGGTTGAGGTTGGTTTCAGCCTACTTGAGTTGGTTGTTGCTGGATTTGTTTTTATATGGTATTGTGATTGGTTGTGAATTTACTCTTGCTAGATAATTTTGGCTTCAGATACTCCTCTTCTTTGTGGAAGTGAAAAAGTCAGGACACTCACTTCCTTTGATAGCTGAAGGCTTTCTTCTCAGGATATGCTCAGCCAATCAGCTGTCACAGGAAGAGAGAGGAAAGGGAATCTGAGCATTTGAAAGCTGGCCAGTACTAGGTCATCTTGGCAAATAATCCCAAAATGCCACAGAGGCACTGAAAAATTTGAACATCTTCTTTTATAGATAATTAGGACTTACACAACTGTACTTTCTCTGTTTTACCCTTTGGACTATCTACTGCTTTGAGGGTATTTGCAAAGTTTCTGGCTCAAGTAATTTCTTATTGTAGACCTCAAAGCATTCACGTTTCCATATTTGGGTGATTGTCTTATATTTGCATATTCTCTTTCCAGTCAAGAAGAGTCATTACCAAGTGTTCAGAATCTTCTACTCGGTCTGTGTTTTCAAGTGAATGCATAGAAATCTTCTCCCATTCCTTTCTACGCAATAATTTTCCTGGAATATCTGTCAGATGTTTGTTCTTCCAGACAAACTAAAGATATTCCAAAAGTTCTTATTGAATTTTTCCAATCGAAAGCAGGTATCTGCCAGGGAATTTCTCAGCATTCTGGGCTACATGGCTTCTATGATTATTATGATTCCCTTAGTCAGCCTTCACATGAGAAAAATTCAGTGGTACCTCAGGTATCTCTGGACTCAGCATCTTTACCTTTTAATTTTTCAGATCCCAATTCTGGGGTTTGTAAGGTGGGAGGTTCTATGGTGGGTAGACCAACTCTGTCAGAATCCAGATCTCCCATTCTCCCTTCCACTTCCTCTTCAGTCTGTCTCACTGGATGTTTCAGACCTGGAGTGGAAAGGTGTGTCCAAATGGGTGAAAGAGCAAGGTCTGTAAAACAAACAGGATGCAGACAAAAGCATATAAATGTGAAAGAGATGATGGCAGTTATATATGCTTTTAAAGCCCTAAATCATCTGTGGTCTCCCAAATCTCTGAAAGCTTTTGCAGACAACACCACAGTGCTGTGGTATAATGGCATATAAACAAATGGGGGGGGCACCAGATGGCTTCATGGACTTGCTGTGATAGCCTGGGAGGTAGTAATTCAGCTCAATTTGAGTCTTCAGGTTTCATACTTTCCATAAGAGAAAAACATTGTATTAGACAAGCTAAGCAGGACCAGGAAGAGATCCTCATGAATGGCAAATGCAACAGGGGTGGTCTCCCGGGAATTAATCTAAATGTAGGAAACACCTCAAGTAGATCTGTTTGCTTTCTTTCAGAACAGACAGTTAAAGAAATTGTGCAACAGGATCCCTTGTAAACAGGACTGGAAGACTGATGTTTTCTCATTCTCAATGGGCAGGAATGTTCTGTTATGCCATTCTACCCTTTTCATTGATATCCAAGGTTCTTCTAAAGGTTCCAAAGGTCTCCCTAAAGATAATGGTCGTGGCTCCCTTCTAGGGAAAGCAGCAGTGGTTCTCCCTTCTTTTTAAACTGGCAAGGACAATTACCACGTGCTTCCCTGCAGAATAGATTTACTCACACAAGGCAAGGGTTGTTCGATACACCCCAATTTGAAGTCTCTTCAAATGACTGCCTGAATGAAAGAACTGTGATACATTTTAGGTATTTTTTTGCTGAGGATGTGCAACAGGTACTGAGAGAAGCTAAAACACCTGCTACTAGAAAACCATACATATTTAAGTGGAAAAGATTTTCCAATCAGTGCCATTCCAAGGACCTTGATCATTTTAAGGCCTGACTGCATCTGGATCTTCATTATTTGTATGAGTTATTGCCCTCTGGCCTTTCTTACTCTTCTTTCTAGATTGATCTGTCTGCTTATCTGACATTGGGTTCCCCCTTTCTTCCTATTCCCAAGTCAGGCAGTTTTTGAAAGGAGTTTTACATGTCAGTCCACCTAGAAAACAGGTGGCGCCTGCTCGACATATGCATTTTGTGCTTGAGAAGATGACAAGTTTTCCATTTGAAACAACTCATCAGGATGATCTGAGCTTCTTACCATGGAAGACTGTTTAACTTGTTGCTCTCAACTGCTGGGTCCAATAAAGGTTGTCCCTCCTCAAAGTAGTATACAACTGTCAAGATTGTAACAATCACATGAACAATCCCCAGGGTGTAATCTAGTAGCAGAAATAATTCCACTGAGGTAGTAATCAAAGTTTAATAATAAAATACTCGTACTAATGACAAACAAACAAACAAGTAAAATGATTAAGCACTTTCATCTCCCTTCCGGAGACTTCATCAGAATCATTACCACATCATCATTCATTGTTTAAATAACTGTTACTCATTCCTTATTGGATGACTAATTATTGGGTATAAGGCTTAACCCTTCATTGAACATATAAAAATATTTTATATACATATATATATATATATATATATATATAAATATATATATATATATATATATATATATATAAAATCAACTATATTACCACATGTAAAAATAAATGCAAATATAAATATATATATAAAAATATATATGAAAAATTGATTAAAATGTATGTAAAAAAAGTATATGAATTATATATATATATTTTATAAAACACAAAAAATGCACTGTATCATTGTAACAATAAAATACAAAATGCTTCCTAAGGTGTACTAAAAAGAGATGTAAAGGCCACCATGGCAGGTTGTAACTATACTCATGCTGTATTACTCAAGGGAACATATCTCCTTATTGGTCAGTTACAGGACGTCTCAAAACAATATTTTTGATATGTGATATAACATATATAGTTATTCCTATTTTTTGTTGTTTCTTTTTTTTTTATTCCTATTTTTTAGGGTTAGTAGGTAATAATTTTAGAGCTGGGGGTCAGGGAAATATGATCATTCATGCTTGGGTGGTTACAAGCATCCAACCTCAATTGCCATATCATCTTTCTGTACTCGTTTACTTTCCCAGTCACCCCCCCTCTCATTGTTTTTCACTTCCTCTAAAACCCAGAATTTATAATCCGCTTTGTTACATGTCAAAGTAGGTCTATATAAAGCATTATTTTAATTTTTTTCTTGTTATATCATACATATGTTCATAAATAAGCTGTCTTAAATTTCGTTCAGTTTTCTCTGATGTCATTCTAGCTACTCTCACCATTTGACCTTTGACTACGTTACACTTTGAAATAATGGATGGTCACTATCATAATGCAGGTATGAATTGGAGAAACAATCCTTTCTATAAACCTTAGATATAAATCTACTATTAATGGTATCCTTAGTAAGTTGAACATCTAAATAATGTATTTCATTCATTCATACCTCATGTGTGAATTGCAGAAATTCCGTACTGTTATTCAGAAATTCCATAAATAGGGGAATCAGTTCATATGGTCCTTTCCACAGAATAAATATGTTTCCAAAAAACGATAATATCTATCTATAAATTTGTTAAAACTTGACTTAAAGGCAAACTGTGTCTCCCAGTATAACATAACAATATTAGTAAAGATGGGGGCACATGATGAACCCATAGCTACCCCATCTAATTGGTGGTACAATTCTCCTTGGAAAAATATATAATTGTATTTTAGCACAATTTCCATGTTCTCCAATACTAATCTAAAGTCATTTGGGGACAGAAAGCTGAACTCGATCAACATCTGCTCAAACCACTCTAACCCAGTCATATGGGGTATCACAGAAAAAAGGTCTTTAACATCAATAGTTAAAAATATAACATCAGTATTGTACTCCATGGTCCCTATTTTATTCAAAAAATCCCATGAGTCAGTTAATATGTGGTGATACCCAGTGTAAAAACATTTTAATTTTATATCTGCAAATATAGCTAAGGGTTGTGTTTTTGAACCTTTACATGTAACTATTGGTCTTAAGAGTGGGTTATCTATACCTTTATGGACTTTTGGAATTCCAAATATTGCTGGAATGATGGGTTTGGGTACTCTAAAAAACTGATAAAGTTGTATATCAATAAGTTCTTGTATTAATTTGTCCTCTAGCATCAAATCTATTTTTCTATAAGAAAAATGGAGTTCATTTTTTGGATACTGATGCATGCC
The DNA here is from genome assembly GCF_019279795.1 of Protopterus annectens. NCBI lineage: Eukaryota > Metazoa > Chordata > Ceratodontiformes > Protopteridae > Protopterus > Protopterus annectens. The sequence continues at coordinate 919,999,680 of NC_056747.1, forward strand.
TATTCCCTGTATTCAAATTCCAAGCATTTTGGCTGTATAATCCCATTATTCCATAAGTACTACACCACCCCTTTTGTTTGGCTTCATCACATGAATCTTGTTATTGTGACTTAATTATTTTAACAGTTTTATCTCATCTGGGGACAAGTTTGTCTTATACTGTCTGTGTGTCCCATGTTCATTCCTTAATTCACTCACAACACACATCTCAAAATTAAGCAATGTGTATGGTATAATGGGGGATTATAAGTACTTCTTTTAGTAAGACTAGACCTCGTGTGCAATGATGGTGAATCCTTAAAAATAATTTCTAAATTTAATTTTCTAGTGAACAACTTGATATCCAAAATGGTCTTCTCCAATTGCATCTTTTGTACTGGAACAAAGGTAAAACCTTTCATAAACAGAGAAAAATAATTTTCATTAATCTCTAGATCTGTATAATTGTATATGTTGAAATTATTATAAGTATTAATTACATTTCTTTGGATATCATCATGCATAAGTAACATAGGATCTACCTCCTCCATACTGGCGGTTCCAGGTGTTGTTATAAAAGAACCATCACAAATATTATCACCAAAATGGAGATTAATCTCCACTGTATCCCTTAACAGTATCTCCCTTGGGGATATGGGTAGTGGTTCTCTGTTACTTCCACAGAGGAGGGTCGGTGGGATAAGTTCCGTATTCTTTCTGACCTCCTGGGGCCCTCCACTCCTAAAGGGTTTCCTTGTTTGTCATTGAGCTCTTCAAGTTCATTGCACTCTTGTAATTCATTCCCTCTTCTCATTGTGTTGTAGTTATCTTGACTTGATCTAGTATCCCTCCAATTCCATTGTGTGTGTGTTGGGGTGTCCCTATTAACATTATGCTGTCCCCTATAACCCCTATACTTTGTACATAGTTCACATGTGTAGGGCTTGCCATTTGCATAATCTCTGTTGTCCCTCTCTAATTTTGATATCTTTCTTTTATAATTTTTGGTAGTCAGTTTATCTACATCCTGTAACACTCTCAGATAATCATTTTTGTAGTCATTGACAGAAAACAGTAAACCTTCAGAAATTTCTTTGGGTGCAGTTAAAAAAAATCATGTACAGTATGATTTGGTAAAGTTGTAAGTATTGTAAAACTTTACAACTGAACCTACAAACCTCTGGTGCATACTATGCATGTGCACCCTTGGAGAGAGGAAGTTTGTAACTTTATAATCTAGACAAACCCAAAAGCAATGTGGGAGAGGTGGAGAGGCAAAGAATAAAAGTTAGGGACAGTTACCACATACTGCTCTTTCACCTGAACATTTAATAGAACACATAAGTTTTCAATGGGCAGACATTTTGGCATTATTAACTTATTGTAGTGCTCAGCAAGTTAATGGAAAGACAAAACATTTATGAAGAACATGGCACAACTTATGAGGAAATATCAGACACTGCAATATTTTGGACTGTTTAATTGTAGGGGTGCTACCATAAAAAAGATTGCCATCATGTTCCTGTAAGAAAAAAACAAAACGTTTTTTTTTTTTGATAGTCATACATCTGCAGTTGCAGCTAGAGTGTGCTGCATTAACATTGCCCATGGCCTTTTGGTCCGCGGGTATTCCCTTATGGTGAGCCAACCCTACCTCGTTTTCCACAAGGACAGGATTTCTTTAAGAACTAGTCCTTCTTTTGTGCCTAAAGTGGTCTCAGAGTTTACCTTGAGACAGTATATTAATCTCCCTGTCTTTTTTTCTAGAACCCAAAAATTAAGGAGAAGGAATTCCTCATACTCTGGATGCCCACAGACAGCTTGGATACTACCTGGACAAAACTCAGTCTTTCAGAAAAGCCAACCAGCTGTTTGTTTCCTATGAAGGTAAAATAAAAGAACAACTTGTGTCAAAAAGATCTAGATCGCTGTCTTGTGCTATTTCTTTTTACTATTTTCACCATAACAAGCCAATTCCAGGCAGAGTTAGGATCCACTTCACCAGGCTTTGGCTTCTCCTATGGCTTTCTGGAAAGGAGTGGACTCTAGAAGTATTCTATAGATAGCAGCTTGGTCTTCTGTACATATACTAAGCACTACAAATTTTCTGGGTCCTGAACATGCTTTCCTAGGACCATTTTTCAAGGGCTTCTGGATCCCTGATTTCTTTCTCTTCCTTTTTGTATCTAAGCTATGATAATCTACCCAAATAGCTTATGCTGCTGCAACAGTGATCTTATGTTGAACATAGTGAGGTTGTGCAAGTAAACATACCATAGCAGTAGTACTTCAGCAATAGCCATCCCTTCTGTCCAGTGCTCTTTCTGTACCTGTTGTGTTGTATTGCCAGGGTGGAGCTGTATATACCTTTGAGTACATAGTTATTTGTGTTTCATATTTCCTAGCATTTTTTCTTTTAAGACTATTACTTCTCTTCTTTGGGGAAGAAAGCTCTGAAGCTTTTGACATTCTTTCTGTTATATGGAGCTGTGCTTGAGCTCTGGCAGTTAGAGTGAGTGAAAGGTGTCCTTAAGCTTCTTAAAGCTGTCTGGTTGATCATATCCTTAGCAGGATACAGCCTAGATAGCTTAGGCTACTGCAAAGTGATCTATAAAAGCATCTGTTATGGTAAGTATACTTACACAATTCTAATTTCTACACAATAAGCACCACATCATTGAATCTTTGTAGTTTTGCCACCTTCTTGTGGCATACATAAAAATATACAATATAATACAAGATTTGTAATGGGAATATGATTCCATGTGAATGTATAAAGAAATCTGGTTCATGCCATTGTTATATTTCAAAGACATGCTGCATGTACAATTGAACATTCATGATTAATACATCTGTAGTCTAACAAATGCTGTTAGCTGTAGTTGAAACCAAAACTCTTCCAAAAGGAAAACTGTTTATTGCAAAATTTAGCTGGAGTCATTAGTTATGAATGTATATATGTTTGAGGTTTGTATCTTTAGGTGAATATTGAAAATGGCAATGATATGATGATGCAGCTGCCAAATGAATCACATATTAGCAGCTTCACTGATATTTGGCATGTCTGCAGTATATTTTCATTTAGTTAATTTTTTTACCCTGTCACATGAACTATTGTGTTATAAATGCTGAAAACATTGTTGGAAGGTGATTTCCATAGAGAACAATTACTGGGTTTTCCTTACTTGTCTCCCCCTCTTTAGATGTCTGCCTGGTCAGTATACCTATTAGTTTGCCACACTCCTCACTAATAAACACAACTGTTTGTTATGACTATTCTGTAACTTTTCTTTGCACCTTTCTTTCAGTTCCAGCATGTTGTTAATTATTGATTCAAGAAGGGTTACCAAGAAGTGAATTTATGGTCTAAATGTGATGATAGTAACTTTGGACCATTGCCATGAAGTAAACATAAAGGGGTTGAAAAACTTCTTAGAAAAAGTTCGGAGTTGCAGATAAATTATGCAGTACAGGATTATTAATACTTACACATCTATTTACAGACTGGGGGATATTTAATGACTCTGGTTCTGTAAACTAAAAGGTGTGATAATACAGTAAGACTGATCCAGTGGAAACGATATACAGTGTAATACAAAAGCAGTACAGAAGTACCAGAACAAGAAATACAGAAATGAGATAGTGGTCATGTGGAATTAGCTAATAACAAGTACTGGAAAATGGAAGAGAACATGACATTCACTTGCTGGGGGGGGGTCTCCTGATTCTGAGGTGAAATAACTGCCTAGATGGAGCACTGTCCATATATTGCTGATAATAATTGTTGAAAAAACTTGGTTTTTGGTATTTTGTATTTTAGTATGTAAAATCCAGACTCCAGCATCATGGAAGGTCACCATTTAGGAGCTGTGCAAGTGGACGTGCGTGTCTGTAAGAATCTAGCAGACTTCAACAGAACTGATGGAAACATCAATATCACGATGTAAATTACAATTTCAAGCGACCTTTTATGAGTTTCAGAATTTCACGAGGTACAGTTTTTTTTTTCAGTGCATGCTGTGAGACAACTTGGCACAGTTGAAAGAGAAAAAGAATTTGGTCCTTTACTTTCCCAGCCCATTTTGCATGTTCCTTCCTGATTTGATAGTTACTGTCTACCACTTAGCCCTCCATTTGCAATTGGCTAGTGAGTCCAATCTGGCACAACAACAAGAGACCTTCTTGAAATATGTATGGATTTTCTTTATGGTGACTGTGAAATAGATTGTATAACTAGAATGGTGCCAAGACATTCATTTTTGGTGCTTTAGTTGTGCCTTTGTACATCATCTTTGAGATTATGTAGCATGAAAAAAATGGAAATGTAACAATACAGCTTTCTAGTAAGCAAATATGCAGAAAACTGAGTGATTACATCATTATTGTTTAGTCAAAGGCAAATTATGGAAGTTAACAGAAGACTTGGTCTGTGCATCAACTGAAGTACTGAAGATATAGAAAAACAAATTATTCTACAAAGAACTGCAGGATTTGTTAGATGAAGTGCCCACCATCCGTAACACTGAACATTTGTTTTGTGCTTTCAAGTTACATACTGGCAATAATAAAAGAAAAAAGCCCCAAATAAGGGACACTTGTACACTTATATATACTGTTACTAATAGCTTAATGCATAACTTTAAGAGGGATGAAGCAAATTTTTGAGCTAAAATTAGCAGTGTCCCTACAAACTAGAGGCAGTTGAGTTGTATGCTTCTCCAGACTCTCACTAATGAGCTCTTTAACATGCATGATGACGATAAATGGCTTCTCATCATTAACTGCCACAAAAGACCAAGAAATCCATTCTTCATCTGCAAACATGTACACAAGATAAATGCATAACACCAAACAGTAACACCCAAAAACAGCTAGAAGAAATATACATAATTAGAAGGTGTCTATCATTGCTACTGCATGTGTGTTTAGATAAATAGATGAAGATCACAGGACAGTTTATGACCTGTTGACAGAGAAAATATACGTAAACTAAGTAACGTTAAAAAAAGTTTCATTCACTGTTACTGATAAACTGAGGGGTAGACACATGTTGAAAACTTACGTTAACAGCTTAAAAATATATTTGTCTCCATGAAGCACTCGAGTATGTCTTTTCAAGTAGCGACAACTATTTCTGATGGCCACAGGAGATAGTGCAAATGCAGGACATGGCAGATGAACAATAACTAGGAAAGAAAGATGGATTTTTAGTGCTTATTGGAATTTTAATAATGAAAGAAAAGCTGCAAAGAATAGAATATGTGACAGAGAAGATAGCCATCAGTGACATACTGACAACTTGAAGTTCAGACAGGTAGACAAAGAGGTTAAGAGGCAAGACTAGAAGAAAAGGACAAGGAGGCATAAGACGCTACCACTAAAATTATTCAGACACACTCTGTATTACTAACAATAAAACTTTCAAAAAGTGGATGTCCACTTGTGAAATACTGATTGCAAAATTTGACAGTCGGATAAAGAGATTAAATGAAGAACAAAGATACAAGACAACGGGCAGAAGAAAAGAGCAAGAAGGAAGATGAAAGTAGTGATAAATAATTACTGAAAGACCCTACAAATGACTGTAAGTTGTCAGTCATTGCAAGAATTTGGGGCGTGCCAATAAAAAATAAAAAGTGGCAAGGCTGTCTTAACTACAAAAAACAGATCAAGAAAGGTAGAATTCTTCTATGATGTATTAAGCTAAACTGCACCAACAACACCCTTTGATTTTGACCAAGATATTGAATTCCTCTAACAAAGCATAATCTCAGATGACATACCTAAGAAAATGTAGCCAAACGTAAAATAAATAAATTAATAAATAAATAAAAAGTAATAACAATGTAGTTGGTGCTACAGATCTGACAACTGGACCTTTAAAACACAGCACAGAAAACATTTGTTAAACCATTAGTAGTACCGCAAAAGCTGCAACGTGGTGGCTGCTAATATCAAAGTCCCAGTAAGAAAAAATCCTGGTGAGGTAGTACGTCGAACCAATAATACCAAATAGTGTAGGCAGTTCACCAAAACAAGGAATATGAATTAAAAGGCATAATTCATATATAAAAAACCTTCAACACTTCTTCTATAAACAGAACGTCCTTTATTAGCATGCAGTAAGCGCTTTCACCTAGACGGCTTCATCAGACTGTAATAGCATGTTCAAATAACAGTCTTATATATCAAAAGTCAATAACATGATTAATCAATTAAATAATTAAACAATTTTGCTATACTGCTTCTCACTTATCATTTAAAAACACACTCCTTAAAAACATTAAAGTGTTAAAAACATTTGTATGTGTGTATATATAGAACTAACTCTAATAAAACATCAATACTTCATTTCTTGCATTTCATATTAAATTTGCGTCTCTTTAATATGGGTTGTAAACTGACCTTATCATTCAGGCCAGGACTTGAGTCTGCTCTGCATCTAACAATCCATCTGAGTTCTGTCTCTAAAGTATAGGTATCAACGTCCCCCCCTCTCAAACTGGTTCTGATGCACTGCAAAACAAAAAAAGTAAAAGTATGTGTGGTGTCAGTTTCTGTCTGATGGCGTGCCAAAGCATTAGTAACATCACCAATCTTCATTTTATAAATATGCTCTCTGATTCTTTCCCTCAACTGTCTGTTCGTCTTACCAATGTAAAATGCTGAACAGACAGTGCAGGATGCAAGATAAATAACATTGGTGGATTTACAATTCGTACCAGTAAAAAAGGAAAAAACTTGACCTGTTACAGGTTGTTGAAATGTTGTATTATTATTAATATATATACATTGGTTACAATTCCCACACATAGTGGTATTCAAATTGTGCTGTGTAAAAGTAGTCTCTGTTTTATGACACAATAGGTTTTTCAAGTTAGATTTGTTTTTGTATATATATTTCGGTTTGACACCTACCAATTCTCTGATGTCATCATCTACTTTTAGAATGTCCCAGTGCTTATCTACGATGTTTCTAATGTGATATATATCATTGGTGTAAAATATAGGTATGCTTATTCTTGCATTATGATTCATAGATGTTCGTGGTTCAGTTTCCCTTGCTGTCAAACTAGCTTGATTTGAAAAATATGGGCAAGCTCTAGTATCCCTTAAGTTGTCTGTTTCAGTAATACCTAATCTAATCTCACTATTAGTATACGATCTAGACAACAAATTCTTCTCTAAATTCAGAATTTCTTTCTTATATCCTACATCAGTAGGATTTAATCGGGATGCCCTAATGGCTTGTCCCTTCACCACATTATTAAAAACATGTAGGGGGTGCATACTTGTTCTGTGCAACAGTGTATTCCTGTAACAGCTCTTTCTGTGTATGGAAGTGTTTAACAGGCCGTTGCTTAACCTGTAAATGTCTACATCTAAAAAAGCTATATAATCTCTCGAATAATTCATAGTGAATTTAAGATAGCTAGATGTATTATTAATGTGCACATTAAATTCGAGTAACTGTTTTTCGTCACCTCTCCAAATTAAGAAAAGGTCATCTATGAACCTTTGGTAAAAAATGACATGCTGTGTGTATCCTGGACTACTTTTCAGCTGACTATCTTCCCAAGTAGCCATAACCAGGTTGGCGTAGCTATTGGCACAAGATGTGCCCATAGCTACGCCATCCGTCTGAAGGTACAGGTTGTCATCAAAAACAAAGATATTATTTTCTAAGACTATTTCAAGGAACAGAGTTAGTAAATCAATCTTACCAATATTCATTGAGGTGTTCTTTCTAAGATAATTTGAAATACATTCAACTCCAATGTTGTTAGGAATTACTGTAAAAAGGCTAACAACATCAAAGGTAACTAAATAATATGGGCATCCGTCATCCATTGTTCTCATGTGTTCATACAATTTAATTAAAAATTGTTTACTGTCTTTTAATATAGTATCATTTGCATCCACAAACGGTCTAAGTTCTTGTTCTATATATAATGATAAAGGTTGAGTCAGCCTCCCCTGTCCTGAGACAATAGGTCTTAGGGGTGGTTTCGATAAGCATTTGTGGATTTTGGGTAGGCACTTTAATATCGGAATCAGAGGTTTATTAACTCTAAGAAAATTATAAAAATTTTTATCAATAATATAACTTCTGTATAAGTCATCTAGAGCATCAAAAACTCGGAACACTCTACTAATGACCTCATCCATGCTAATTTTCTTATAGTAATTAATATCACCCAACATCTCATAAACACTGAGTTTATATCGTGCTGTATCCAATATAACAATGGACCCCCCTTTATCAGCCGATGTAATAATAATGGAGTTGTCATTTCTCAATGCATTTAAGGCCTGTCTCTGTTTCACTGTTAAATTATATTTCTTCCTATATTTATACTTATGCTCTACATCATGGTAGTATTTATATAGATCTTGTTCTACCATCTTCATAAAAGTATCTAGTACCGGATGTAATACTGGTACATACACACTGACAGGTTTATATATATTCTTATGTTCTGTAGTTGCAGATCTATATAAATACTACCATGATGTAGAGCATAAGAACACCTCAATGAATATTGGTAAGATTGATTTACTAACTCTGTTCCTTGAAATAGTCTTAGAAAATAATATCTTTGTTTTTGATGACAACCTGTACCTTCAGACGGATGGCGTAGCTATGGGCACATCTTGTGCCAATAGCTACGCCAACCTGGTTATGGCTACTTGGGAAGATAGTCAGCTGAAAACTAGTCCAGGATACACACAGCATGTCATTTTTTACCAAAGGTTCGTAGATGACCTTTTCTTAATTTGGAGAGGTGACGAGAAACAGTTACTCGAATTTAATGTGTACATTAATAATACATCTAGCTATCTTAAATTCACTATGAATTATTCGAGAGATTATATAGCTTTTTTAGATGTAGACATTTACAGGTTAAGCAACGGCCTGTTAAACACTTCCATACACAGAAAGAGCTGTTACAGGAATACACTGTTGCACAGAACAAGTATGCACCCCCTACATGTTTTTAATAATGTGGTGAAGGGACAAGCCATTAGGGCATCCCGATTAAATCCTACTGATGTAGGATATAAGAAAGAAATTCTGAATTTAGAGAAGAATTTGTTGTCTAGATCGTATACTAATAGTGAGATTAGATTAGGTATTACTGAAACAGACAACTTAAGGGATACTAGAGCTTGCCCATATTTTTCAAATCAAGCTAGTTTGACAGCAAGGGAAACTGAACCACGAACATCTATGAATCATAATGCAAGAATAAGCATACCTATATTTTACACCAATGATATATATCACATTAGAAACATCGTAGATAAGCACTGGGACATTCTAAAAGTAGATGATGACATCAGAGAATTGGTAGGTGTCAAACCGAAATATATATACAAAACAAATCTAACTTGAAAAACCTATTGTGTCATAAAACAGAGACTACTTTTACACAGCACAATTTGAATACCACTATGTGTGGGAATTGTAACCAATGTATATATATTAATAATAATACAACATTTCAACAACCTGTAACAGGTCAAGTTTTTTCTTTTCTTACTGGTACGAATTGTAAATCCACCAATGTTATTTATCTTGCATCCTGCACTGTCTGTTCAGCATTTTACATTGGTAAGACGAACAGACAGTTGAGGGAAAGAATCAGAGAGCATATTTATAAAATGAAGATTGGTGATGTTACTAATGCTTTGGCACGCCATCAGACAGAAACTGACACCACACATACTTTTACTTTTTTTGTTTTGCAGTGCATCAGAACCAGTTTGAGAGGGGGGGACGTTGATACCTATACTTTAGAGACAGAACTCAGATGGATTGTTAGATGCAGAGCAGACTCAAGTCCTGGCCTGAATGATAAGGTCAGTTTACAACCCATATTAAAGAGACGCAAATTTAATATGAAATGCAAGAAATGAAGTATTGATGTTTTAATAGAGTTAGTTCTATATATACATACATACAAATGTTTTAACACTTTAATGTTTTTAAGGAGTGTGTTTTTAAATGATAAGTGAGAAGCAGTATAGCAAAATTGTTTAATTATTTAATTGATTAATCATGTTATTGACTTTTGATATATAAGACTGTTATTTGAACATGCTATTACAGTCTGATGAAGCCGTCTAGGTGAAAGCGCTTACTGCATGCTAATAAAGGACGTTCTGTTTATAGAAGAAGTGTTGAAGGTTTTTTATATATGAATTATGCCTTTTAATTCATATTCCTTGTTTTGGTGAACTGCCTACACTATTTGGTATTATTGGTTCGACGTACTACCTCACCAGGATTTTTTCTTACTGGGACTTTGATATTAGCAGCCACCACGTTGCAGCTTTTGCGGTACTACTTGTTATTCTTTGTTTTTCTTGCTACGTGGATCCCCTGCGCATACCTTTCGTTTTGCCTTTACATTTGTTAAACCATGTTGTAAAACAATTGTTAAACCATGCTGATGATATCCTAGTAAAGTACTAATTGCGTGCAGGACAGGTTTGTAAATAACTGTGTTGAGAACCTGTGTAGCGTGTACTATCCCCAGCTGTTTTGGCATGCTTCTGCACATGGAGTTCAGGTGTGAACAAAGTCACGGTTAGAATACTCTACAGCTCTGCTTATATGCTAAATGGATTATCTTAACATGCAACCTAAATGATAGCGTGTTTACTGTGTAGCCTTTTATGTAGCCTTTTTAGTTGATCTGGTAGAGTAGTTTTCAGGAACTTTGTAGCACCGGATAGACTGTATGCTTTTGTGGCATGCTAACTACGCCATCAACTAATAGCGTTTAAGTGTTGCTTTGGACCTTTTACGACTACTATAGTCACTACATAGAGCTATAGACTCTGTTTTTGGACAATGTATGATTTATAAGAACTAACCTCTTGTCGAATACTACAACTATAAACCGCTCTTGTTACATAATATATTTATATATTAGACTGGAATCATGGCGTTCTTTGTACGCTAACAACGCTAATGACTACAAGCATTCTAGTGTTGTTTCAGACCTATAAAGACGGCTAACGTTGCTGTATAGAGTTTATGTTTCTGCTTTTCACCATCGTATGGATGTGCAGAGCTATTGTTTACCACTGTATAGTTATATAGAGCAGTATTTCCTATTGCATACTATTACTATACATACGACAGAAATCACAGCATCCTCTGCCCAAGCACCTTATACTGACTAGCCTAATTAACAATGATGTGTGCAAATAAGGAGGACAAATTAGAAGCCTACCTTTCTAAAACAAAAATCTCTATCTATCTATATAAATAACAAATGCAAACATGATAGAGAGTTATAAGACGAGTTAAACCTTATTGTTTCAGAGATATGCTGTTTTAACAAGTGTCTTGCTGAATGTAATCTTTGACTGAGTCATAGAAGAGTTTAACCTTTATTGCTCCTGTACTATATTGCTTTTATAAGTGTCTTGCTTGAATATTATCACTGATAGAGACATTGTAATATGTGCAGTCAAGACTGTTTTACTATGCAAGTTAATCTCTGTTCTATGCTCAAGTTACTACTTAATAAGCCTGTGTAACTGTCTATTTTTTATCTCTCTGTGTGTCTTACCACTGTCTCTCTTTTCCCTTTATCCTCCCAGCTGCTCAACCTGGTTTCCCAGTATTAAGGAGAACTTGCCCTGCATGCTGAAAACAACTATTCTCCTCAACACACTGCGGTTTCCCCTAACTAAGGAACTGAACCTTTCCTCCCCTCTGCTACAGTCCCCAAGGGAATTTAATTATAAGTAAAGTACGTACTTTAAACCAAAGTCTTAAGACAATTAGTGTGAGATATCCTAGGTTGTAAGTTTACTTTCACCAGCCAGGACAGCCGGCAGCCTTTACTATCTGCTCCCATACCTGTCACCCCTTCCCCCTTCTTAGACTACAAGTATTTTTACTGTTCTTCCTCTTCAATCCTCTATAGCATACTTACTGCCCTGCACTCTTTTCTCAGTATATATTGCCTCTGCTATACAGCTTTTGTCCACTAGAGGGCAATAGTTTCCTTTAGACCACCATTCTGACTCCAATTTTAAGTAACTTACAGGCTCTTGGATTCTAATATTCTGGAAGAGCTAATACTCCCACTCTGTTCTTTCTTTCTTCTAATATTCTTCACTGCCAACCCTCTCTGCATATTCTATTATCAAGGCATTGTGTCACCTTACCCTCTGCTGCTTTACTTAACTTTGCTTACTGCTCCTCTGATTGTTTTCCTAGGGTGAACTCCTCTGTGGCTCATCCCGCTCCGTTCGCCCTGCGGGCTCACTCCGCTCCCCTACCCTGCCCCCAAATCCCACCGCCCCCGGTGGTCCTACACTTATACTCTAACTGCCACACCCCTATGCATTAGGACCAACCTCTAACTCCTCCCCTTAAAGTGCTATTACCTCTATTATATTCTCACTTTACCCCTATCTCCTCCCCTTAAAGAACCATCACTCATTTACCTTTATCCATTACCCTACCACTCTATCCACAAATATCCGTACATTTAACCACCTTAACCTAAACAAATGGCTCAAGGATCCTGTAAACCCTTACCTTTATTACTACTCCTAATTATACTTATCATTCCCTATCTACTTACTCTCTATGAACACCATAGATTCCTAGGACTGCATACCCACATCACACACACCTCTGTCCTTACCCCCAGCTCCACTCATAGTGTTAGCAACCTCCCAGCTCAGCTAAGTACTCAGCAGCCATATTTCATAGACTCCATCACATCTCTCAATGTAACCCACTAGCTAGAAAAAATAAGAACCTAATTTTTAAACTTCTACAACTCATCCTAAAAGTTCAGGTCCATTCCCTGTTAGATGGTGATATACACCCTAACCCAGGTCCTACCACTATCACAGCTACACAGCCTGATACACCAACAAATTCAATCACACAGACACTTACCAAGCCCCCCAACTCTCTCCTGATAGCTCATCTTAATATTCGTAGCATCAATAACAAAATAGCTCACCTGCATGCCCTTATTGATGTTTATTCCTTTGACATCCTCTGTCTGTCTGAAACATGGCTTAATCCATCAATACAAGACAGTGCAGTTCTACCCCCTGGCTATAATATCATAAGACGTGACCGTAACACTAAAAAAGGAGGAGGTGTAGCCATACTTTATAAGAATGGATTACAAGTTACCTTGTTAGACTCCAAACCTCCTCTTTGCAACAATGCAGAAATTCTTCTAACTAAGGTTCAGCTTAACAAAAGCAAAGCCATATATCTATCATGCGTCTATCTTCCCCCAGGCAATAACATCAACACATTAGAGGCTATCCTCAGCTGGCTCTCAAGTAACTACCCCCAAGAAACCATTATACTTGGAGATTTTAACATTAACTGGAACTCCTGTATATCTGAGCAGCCTTCTACTCATATCAACTTATATGGTTTTACCCAAACTATAACATCCCCAACCCGCACCAATAAAACTAACAACAAAACTAGTACCCTTGACTGGATACTCACTAATACCCCCAACTAAACTATAAAACAGGCACCCTCCCTGAGGACATAAGTGATCACTTGCTTTCCTATTTAATCAGAACAAAACTGTCATCCTAAACTCTGCCATCTGTAGAACTATTCGCACTACCAAAAATTTTAACCCTGCTCACTTTCAAGCTGAACTAGTCACCTGTGACTGGTCACCCCTGAAATACTTCCCAATAGATAATGCTGTGAAATACTTTAACTCTAAATTTCTAACCATTTTAGACAGCCATGCCCCATTACGCAGTTAGAATTAGAACCAAACCGGCACCATGGCTCACCAAAACGACCAAACAAAAATCCTCCAAAGAAATAAACAATGGGCCAAATGGCGCTCAACAAAAGCTCCTCAGACCACCTGCAATTCAGACAGCTAAGAAATGAAACAAAAAGCCATATTAGCCGATAAAAGAAACTACTACTACCAACTACAACAAACCAACCAAAATAATCCCCAAAAATTCTGGCGAGGTATCAATAACCTCCTACACCCTGGATGCTCAAGTACTCCCTCTCCCTCTGGCTCTGATCAAAACAATCCCATCCAAATAGCAGACTCATTTAATACTTTTTCACTGAAACCATACAATCCCTAGCCAACCAGCTATCCCCTAGCATCCCAGGCTCTGCCACAACCTTTACCAATAATTCTCATCAATTTCATTTTCAGCCAGTGCCCACTTCACTTATCTGTAACCTCATACAGAAACTTAAACCCACTACTCTCTCGGCTGATAAATTACCTGCAGAATACCTGCAAAAAGCTGCTAAAGTCATAGCCTACCCCATATCCATCCTCATTAACAGAACTATTTCTGAAGGATCTATTCCCCTAATCTGGAAAGTCTCTCACATAATTCCCCTGCATAAGGGTGGTAACTCCAAAGAGTTGTCCAATTATAGGCCCATAGCTATTCTATCTCCTTTGGCAAAATAATGGAGAAATGTATACACATACAACTGTTAACCTACCTACTCGATCACAATTTATTAGCACCCTGTCAACATGGCTTTAGACCATTTCATAGCACCACCTCTGCTCTCTTATCCTTCACTAACCATATTAACAGCAATCGTAATATTGATACTCTATCCTCAGCTGTTTTTATTGATCTGTCCAAAGCATTTGACATGGTGAATCACCACCTCCTTATAGACACACTCAAAAACCTGTCATTAGACAACCATACTATACAGTGGTTCCAGTCATACCTACATAACAGGCAACAGGCTGTACTATGGGAAAATACTTTATCTTCCCACGTCCCAGTCACTCTAGGGGTCCCGCAAGGATCTATATTAGGCCCATTACTCTTCTCCATCTTTACAAATGACCTTCATTCTGTAATTCCTCAAGCTGACTGTATCCAATATGCTGACGACTCCACACTCATATGCGCTGCTGCTTCTCAATCAGAACTTCAGTCACTAACCCAAATGACCTTTAGTACAGTTGAAAACTGGCTCCTACAAAGACGTCTTATCCTTAACCCCAAAAAAACAAAAATGCTACTATTTACCCCCACCCGCAGAACCTCCCAACATACTATTACTTCAAATGATGGAACTATAATATCTCCGGAACCAACCACCAAACTACTCGGGGTACTAATAGATAACAACTTGTCCTTTGAACCTCACATTAATAACACCATAAAAATAGTAAACAAGAAACTAGGTTCCCTCTATAGAATAAAACCCTTTCTTACACCTCCAGCCAGGGTTACTATTGCTCGTACCCACCTCATCTCTACCTTGCTCTATGCCTCCCCTATCTATACCAAAATATGTAGAAGTAATCTGAGTAAACTTACATCCTCCTACAACAATATTGCCAGATTTGCAGCTGGGTCCTCCTATAGAACTCATCACTGTATCAATCTGAATCAGTTAGGATGGTTAGAGCTGCCAAATTTAATACTTTTCAATCAATTAATAGTAGCCCATAAGATCCTGTATTTACCTCAAAATACACCCATACTTACATCCCTAGTCATCCCCTATAATAACCTCAAGACCTTACTCTCAGCTAATAACCTACTTGTACAAATATCAAAATCCAACAACTTAGCTGGTGACACCTTGTTCTCCAATACAGTAGGTAAAGCCTGGAACATCCTCCCAAGCCAGCTAACCTCAATATCCTCTGTCAGCTTATTTAAAAGCAAGCTTAAACCCTACCTCAAATCACACTGGCTATGCCCCTGTGTTAACCCAGACTAAGTACCTAACTATTAACTAGACAACCACAATTCCTAGCCTATCATGATCTTGTGTTGTCTCACTAATTTTTAGTGAGCTTAACCTTCCTTAGGATTTTTTCTCATGTAAATAAGTATATACAGTGGAATGATCAAACACCTTCATATAGTATCACAACCTATGTGTTAAATAACACTAGAAATCCATCCTTGTTTGCTGTTCTTCTATACTCTATCTATTGATCTCTAGTGTTTTTCTTTCTTAGGTTTTTGTGAGACCTCAGTATCTCTTATCATAAATTACTAGGTGTATCTAATTTTGTAATATGTTATAAAGATTTGTACTACACCATTTCTAATACAAATGTATTAGTCTTATTCATCTATTCTTAGATAAATTTTTCCTTTTTCCTACTGAAATATAAAATATATAATCTTAGGCTTGTACTATAATTGTTAAAACTTATGTACCAAATTATACTGTTATTGTCTTTGTCTTGACCTTTTATGTTGTTGTAATTTGTGGAGCTTTTCTCCCCGGGCCTCCACTGAAAATGGACATATATCCAGCTGGACTAGCCCGGTCAACAAATGTAAAATAAATAAAATAAAATAAAATTTGCACGTGGGTTGTTACACTTGTGAAGTGAATGCAAACCAGAAGACTGGAGATTTGGTGGGATTATTCTTCTCCCAAAACAGACTTAACTTCAGGGATTGCATCAACTGGAGGGGATATCACATTGTTATCTGTGCCAATGAAGGTGCTCTACAGCATCATCCTGTTTAGGCTAAAGGTATACATACCTTGTTAAGATTGTACATGAAAAGCAAACTGGCCACCAGGCATCACTGCATACTAACTTCATTCAATTCCAGAACGTTTTATGGGAATCTCATTAACAGAAGCTAAAGCTATGCAGCATTCCTAATGAATATTTATTCAGTTTTTAACTAGGGTAGATTGAATGAATCAAAGATCCTTTCTAGCAATCATCTAAGTCATAAGCAAAACAATAGAAACACTATACAAGAAAGGTGACTACTTTTATATATATATATATATATATATATATATATATATATATATATATATATATAGATCTACTTCATATGTTCAACACTTCAAAATGCCGAATTTCATATGGCCAAGACCATATGATCAACATTTGAAGTGCCGAACATATGGAATACAAATGTAAAAAACAAAAAACACTTACCTAAACATTGCTAGCAGGGGGGCAAGCTCCCCGCACCCCCTGAAACTTAAATATACCGACTCCGAGATCGCACTACAGTGCAGGAATGGAAATGTTTCATTTCGCACTGTATGGAGATGCCGGTTCCACATTATTGGCATTTCAAATGTCGATCATATGGTCTCGGCCATATGAAATTCGGCATTTTGAAGTGTCGGCAATGTTTAGGGGAACTATATATATATATATATATATATATATATATATATATATATATATATATATATATATATATATATATATATATATATATATATATATATATATATATATATATATATTTATGTATATATATATATATATATATATATATATACGCATCAATTAAATATAAGTGAAAGAAAAGACAGAAAATGTAGCTATACAATGTCAAGGTAACATAGAATGTACTCTAAAAATACATTGTAAGACTAAATAGCCTAAAATACTAATTAATATTATAGTTGCGTATCTATTATGGACATTTTAATTGAATTATTGCCCCACAGATGACTAGCTTGTGAGAGCAGGTGGATAAAAAAGTGAGATTAGTTTAAAATAGACACTGTCAAATCCTTTTACAGTGGGAGAAGTCATCTACATAATCAAGTATGAAATTCAAAGGAAGGATAGACTTGAATGATGCTAGAGCTATTTTACAGAAATATACAAACATCTTCAAAATGTATCAAAGCATGTACTGCCTTAACAGATACCACTTACAGGTTTTGCAGAAAAAAATGCAAGGAATACAGCTGCATTCCTTAGAGCAGCAAGGCTGAAAGTGAAAATGTTGAAAATATATATTAAGTTTGAGGTTGCTGTACTTTGGAGGTACAACAGTATTAGAGTTAATTTAGGTACAGACACCTCTAACATTTACATTGATGTTTGACAAGGTTGTATTATAGTCACCTTTTCTGTTTCTCATCACTGCAACTAACTAACAATAACATAAGAGGAATAAATAAATAACTGAATTTATAATTTAAGTGCAGTGGTCATTTCTAGAAACATAGCCTTATGTCACACAGTTCGATGTTATGCAATGAAATTACATTTAGACTCATGGCTTTAACTGAGAGCATACATTTCATTTTTCAGAACTGCATGCCAGTTTTTAAAAGTTACACTACAGCAGCTGCACTGTCAATATTTATCAAAAATGATGTTCTACCTGAAAAATGTAACGGCTCATATCTATGTAGAACATGAATGTACTGATATCTAGTGCAAGCAAAGCAGGTAAGTTTTTCCACTGTGTAATGCTCATAATCATTGTACAAATGTGAAGTGGTTAATGAATCAGCCTGTGGTAGCTTCAAGCTTTCTGATTAAGATAAAGTTGCTGATATGCAACTAAACAGAATGCACCAGCTTAGATCTGCACTGAGTGATGTTATCAGAACTTACTGGTAAAATGTGAACTGTGAACTAATTATTGGCTTTCATTATCACCTCTAGCTACATAAAACTCTAGGAAGTATGCCACCCAAATGAACTAAATGCTCATATCATTAGCTTTAATCTCCAAATGCAAAATGGGAGACAAAATAAAAGGGGCAGAACATCATATTCAGAAGGAAATGAATGTTGATATTTTCATAACACTGATTTGCATGTATTCATTTTATGAGGTTTGATTGTCATAATTACTTCTCTTTTGTTTACACGTAGAACTGGGAGGATGATTCAATGCAGTTTCTTTAAAAAAAAAACATGTATAAGGCTGTCAGTTTGTCAGTATCTAAGAACAAACTCTTGTTCTTCTAGGGATTTCCTCCAAATCAATTTCATAATCTGAGTACATGATGAACTGCAGAAAGATATTCAGTGCTTATGTTCGGTGTTTAGTGCAGAGCTACACTATTAAGGTTTGGCCGTCTCTTATTTTCAGAGGAAGAATGAAATATCTTCCAATGATAAAATGCATGAAAAATATGAAGTTCTTGATACACACTTTGGGTTACTGCTTATACAGTGTCTAGGCAGCAGTAAACAAATGACTCTTGCAATACAATTACTTGTGGCAGGAGAAAGGGGAGATGTGTATTCTCCAGCGTGTGTTTTAGTGAATGCCATTTCTACAAATGAAAATGAGTTAAATAACAACTGGAAAAATAGTTTATGAGTGAGCAAATTCCTTAATCCCCTCATGCTGGTGGAAATCGTTTGAAGTAATCAACTGCCGATCACTGTATCTTAAGAAAAATATACAATCTCCTGCCATTGTCATTTCACTTAGGTTCATTTGAGGAAAGTGAAGTCAACAAAAATAGACTTCAGAATATATGTTAGACTACCTTGAAAAGACGTCTATGCTCAGATCAAATGATACTCTACATTTTGTATGTTAATACACAAACTAGGAGACCACTCAGCTGTTTGTTAATATTCCGAAATACTACCTTCTCCACTCCATACAGGCAATATGACTTCATCATATATTTTTTTTTTACACTTTATTGACAGATGAGAGTACTAAGGATTTGTAATACAGAATGTAGACTAGAGGATCTTGGTTACTGTTTGATAGGGGCATGTGGTAAGATTAGAATTTTTAAGTAGGTTAAGGAGCTCAGTGACACTTTAGTATCTATCTTGCTTACTAAAAGACATAATGAAGTCCCTACCAGGAATCACATACCAGGGATTTCTAGGGACACATTCAGAGTGGAGTAAAAGAGAAGCATTTTCTTCAGAAAAAAATAGCAATCTTTGAAACTTTTTCCTCATTGGAAATGGTCTGAGCTGACAAGCTACAGCTATTAAAAATAGTTGTGATGGACTTCTTGTATGGACAGAGACATGTAAGCTACTGGGCATTATAGATCCTGCTCCTTTCCTGGGTTTAAATTCAAAAATACATTTTCCAAAGCAAAAACTAGATTTTCTTAGTCAAGACTGAAAAGAAGTTAAATGTTCTTTACTTAACCTATAAGTTAGAGGATGTCTTTATGCATGTTCAG
The DNA here is from genome assembly GCF_019279795.1 of Protopterus annectens. Classification (NCBI taxonomy): domain Eukaryota; kingdom Metazoa; phylum Chordata; order Ceratodontiformes; family Protopteridae; genus Protopterus; species Protopterus annectens. The sequence goes on from NC_056747.1 coordinate 920,019,604, forward strand.
TAAAAAGAAAAAAAACTTGCCCTGCAGTTTGTTGAGTTCCACATGGTGCAGCCGACACAGTATGCAGATAGAGTAAATTGAATTCAACACAGGATTGTGCTGCCTGCACTATCATGAAAAAAACATGATAGCAAATTTAATTTGTTGATGGCAGAATTGTAAAGCAATCGGTTTTACCCTGGCTGACTAAGTATTTAGGTCAGATACTAAGATGGAAGAGATTCAGGCTGATGTTGTGTCACATTCAGATCAGCTTACTCCACAGGAGTAGGACATTCAAGATATCCAGGTAAATGAAGAAAAAATCCCAGCAACGACCTGGAACACACCGGCTTTATTGACAACAAAACGTACCTTCGACTAAGCACTTTCGCCAGTAATTGGCTTCATTAGAATCAAAGAACACCTCTCAAGCAGTCAGAGTAAACAAAGCAAGTCTATCTCTACACATTCTACTTCATTGATTGTGTTTGTAGAAAAAATATCTAAGGAACAGCAACTGCATTCCATTAAATTACCTGATTGCTCCTCCCCTTAGCTCTGTTAGTCTCTAGCAGTTCTTTGACTCTGATGAAGCCAATTACTGGCAAAAGTGCTTAGTCGAAGGAACGTTTTGTTGTCAATAAAGCCGGTGTATTCCAGGTCATTGTTGGGATTTTTTCTTCATTTTCCTAGTTTTCTTTCCCTGTTGGTAATTTGCTTTTGTTGACATTCAAGATATTTGACAGAGACAGCAAGATACAGAGGCAAGAATGGAAATATGGGAAAAATAAAGTGATGTATGTGGAGGACAGATGCTGATGGAAAAATCTACATATGCTTGGAGTACCAGAGAAGCTGAAAGCCCAAAATTTTGGAATAGTCAGGTATTCCAGAGGAGGAACTCATAACTTTATGTATGCACTATGTCTACATACCTTATCAGCTCAAGTAAACACACCTTTAGGCCAATTGTAGTAAGGGTTTTAACTGTTCTTGTAAAGAAAATGTGATATGGAAATTATGGGTGCCAGGGAAGCAACTAAAGCAGGATGTTTATAGAACTGGATTTTTCTTTGGACACCAGTTTATGTAAATCCTGGTTTAGGCTAGCTATGACAATTTGTAAATCCTACAGCTGGATATTTAAACTAATTTACCCAGCTACTTTGAAAGTTGTTCTTCCATGTGGTTTAGCATCTTTTACTATTCCAGAAGAAACCAGTAATAAGCTTCAACACTCAACAATCTTGGAGGACTCTAGACATCACCCTGTGCAGCCTACCTCAGTAAAAACTTTCACCGCAAAATCATCATTGTCACTCTTGAGACTACTTGAGTCTTTCTCTATGTTTAAAAAAGGATTGTGGATAAGCAGAAGGCTATATACATTGCTTCTCTTTCAGTGCAAGAATGGCTTTCAAATACTTGAATTACCTTTTTACGATTTGGTTGCCTGTTGGAATGGATAAACATGCATGTTATGGATGTAATTAGGAGAATATTACCCCTTTGTTTGGATACTGTTTATGGTTTCTTGCACTTATTTTTTTCCTATTGAAAACTACTTAATAAAGACTGCTATAGCTTTGGTGCAAGTGTAAATCCAAACCTTTTTAATGTCTTAAAACCAGAAGTCTTAGCACTTTCGTTCACCACCATTGAACTTCATCAGAAACTGGTTAAAAATAATATATCTGAAGTAGTTAACTTCATTTGGGCATCAACCTATGGGTCTTCGGATCCATATCGGATCCGAGCCGGCAGTTTCCAACAGCAGAGATTTGAGCTCCAAGCTCCTCCCCTTACCCATAATCCCCTGCCAACCCTACCTGACCTCAGATCTAGTTTGCCGTGGTTGAAGCCAGCAGCTTGATCCTTGAGTTCCAGGTGTTAGTCAAGACTTGTGAGAAAATGTTGATCTTTTCTTTACCTTTTCTGTCATAAAAGAGTGTTGTGTGTGCGTTTAGCTTTCCCTTGTAGTTTTTCTCTTCAAATTTAATTTTAGCTTATCCCCCCCCCCCTCGTGAGAGCGTTAGTGCATGTGTCTGTGTGTGGTTGGGGCCTAGTGTGTGTGTTTTCTTTCCAGTAATGTCTGAGGCCCCAAAGACATTTTTTTCTAAATGTACCGAGTGTGGCCATAAGCTATCCCCAGCGGATGGCCACACTCGGTGCGTGTTGTGCCTTGGGGTTGATCACCTCTCCTCTGGATGCACTATTTGCGTGGCGTTCAACCCCAAGGCACTTAAGGACCAGAGGTCGAAGTTGATTCTGGCGAGACTTCTGCCCCCGGACTCGGCTCCGACCTCCAGTCCCCCCGTGGCACCTGCCGCAGCTGCGGCAGTACCCACGATTGCTTCCCTTCCTCTGGCCGGGACTCAACCTCCCACCTCGGGCCAGGAGGATAGGGAAGCCAGAAAAGAGAAGCGCAGGGAGAAACACCAAAAGTGGTGGGCTGAGGCCTCTACATCGGCGCCGCCAGCTAAGCGGGCTTCTCCCTCCAAGACCTCCAAGCCTTCTCCTTCTTGGCTCCGGTCACCTTGCTTCTCACCGGGGCTGGAGGAGGAGGAGGCCCGATCTCCCTCGAGGTCATCGAGGCGGCACTCCCGTCCCACCTCGGTGGCCTCCTCTAGGTCTACTAAAAGCCTAATGGACGCAGATTTGGACCAGATGATGAGAAGATTCCTCCAGACCCAACTGCAGATGGGAGTCCTCTTGCCTACCCCCCCCCTCTGGGGGGGAGCTCGACCTCTTTTTTCACCCCGATCGCTCATTCTCCAACCCGCTTCCTGGGTTTGGAGTCCTCGGAGCCAAGCGGCATTGGAGCCGGGGGTGTGTCGGCGCCGATAGTATCGGGTACTTCGCCACCGACAGCGCCCTCGAGTCTGTCGGGTCCCTTTTCGGTGGATCCAAGCTCTCAGAGCCGAGAGCTGAGCTGTGGATCCGAGGGTGTCAGTCTGCCTTCGGCTCCGTCCAGTTCGGAGCATACTGGCCCATCAGATCCGATAGCATCGGCGCAGGCCCTGATCCGCTCATCGGATCCGAGGGAGGGTTTGCTCTCGGATCCCAGAGAGAGCAGCTCTCCTTCGGCTTTCAACATGGTGGGGAGGGCTCTGTCAAGGGATTCCAGGCCCCCGGCCACAGCTATGGCTCCGCCCCACACTCCCTCTTAGTTGGCTCTGGCTTCCATCACCTGGCCCCAGGGAGAGCCTGCTCTAACGTCCCAGGTAGTTCCCTTGTTGGGACATGATGAGCCTGGTGAGGCCTCCTCGGACAGCCTCCCCGAGGAGGTCCCTCACAAGCGCAAGTGCAAAAGCAGGCACTTGGACTCCCCTGATTCCTTAATCGAGGACACAGATTTGGAGGAAGGGGAAGGCTCCCCAAGATCACCCCCTGAAGTTGTCTCCTTCGGAGACATCATGGAGATGCTCAGGATAAGGGGAGGGTGGTCCACCCCAAAGCATACCTCGGACGAATCTGTGTTCCTGGAGGCGTTTGAAGCAGGCCCGTCTACCTCTTGGGTGTCCTCTTCAGCTGATCCCCTGGTAGACCTGATCACTACCAGGGCTGGGAAGGAGCTGGACACTGTGGAGCCCGTCCCGAAGAGACCTGATAGGATATTTAGTCCCCCCTCCGACAGAATGCACTGGAGTAAGGGGATCCCCGGTAGATGCCATGTTGGTGGCGGCAGCCACCAAGAGGGAACTGGCCCAAGAAAGTCCCTCGGTCCATCCTCCTAGCAAGGAGTCTCGGGCGATGGACCGCCTTGGGAAGCGAGTCTTCAGTTCAGCTACCTTCTCGGTAAGGTCACTGAACTACATGGCACATGTCATTTGGCTCCAGCGAGACCTTATTAAAGAGTACGCTGGGTCTCCCCTGGAGTCCATGTCGTCAGAGGACAAGCAGGTGTACTCTACCCGAATGGCCACTCTAAGGTCTATTTCTAATACCTCTATGCGGCTACTATCCCATGCTACGGAAGGAGTCGCTAGAGCTAGCGGAGCGGGCGTCGTCATGAGGCAACAGGCGTGGCTCCACCACTGTGATTTCGCGGAACCCTTTAAGGCGTCATTCGCTAATGCCCCATTTGATGGTTCTGCCCTCTTTGGCAAAACTGTACGTGAAACTTTAGCCCAGAGCGAAAAAGATGGGAAGACGTTGTCTGCCATCGGAGTCCACTTCTCTGCTCCCCAGAGGTCTTTCTCCAAGAACCAAAAAGGACAAAAGAAGATGTGGTTCCGGAAGTTGCAACAATTCCGTGACGCTCCGGACACCCAGTCCTTCCGAGGCAGAGGAAGACAGGGTGGACGCCGCCCTAGGGGCAGAGGGGGTCTGAGGAGTTTTGGGTCCAGAGAATCGTTCTCTGATCGGCCCACGCAGCAACCCTGAGGGGTTACCCGACTGCTCCACTCTGAAGGCAGTCGAGGGGGGGGTTTTGAGGCACCTGGCAGCTTGGGAGTCCATCACGACAGATCGCTGGGTGCTTCGTATCATATCAAGAGGTTACCACATCCCATTTCTTCATCCCCTCGCAATCCCAGATTCCTCCCCGATGTCCCCCCCCGATCAGAGGGAGGCCGCGGCTGCGTAAATCCAGCAGCTGCTAGAAAAAAGAGCCATTCAGTACGTCCCCCCAGACCAGTTCGGATCGGGCTTTTACTCCAGGTTCTTTTTGGTGCCAAAAAAGACGCGGGACTAAAGGCCAATCTTATATCTATCCCTCTTGAGCCTGTCAGTAACCAAGGAAAAGTTCCGGATGGTCACACTTCAATCCATTCTCCCCCTCTTGCAGGAGAACGACTGGATGTGCTCTATAGACCTCAAGGATGAGTACTACCACATCTTGATGGACAGATGCTCCAGGAGGTTCCTCCGCTTCCGGCTAGGAGCCAGCCATTACCAATTCAGGGTCCTTCCCTTTGGTCTCACCACAGCTCCCAGGGTGTTTACCAAGGTTTTGTTGGTGATAGCGGCCCACCTGAGGCTCCAGGGAATTCAGGTCTTCCCCTACCTGGACGACTGGCTCCTGACTGCCCCCACAAGGCATCTACTCTGCGCGGCCAGGGACTCTTTCCTCCGTCTAGCTCCCCGGCTGGGGATCACAGTCAATGTAGAAAAATCTTCCCTTCTGCCGACACAAATCATAGACTTCATCGGAGCCAGATTGGATACAAGCCGGCTCCTAGCTTCTTGACTTTGGACTGACTTCAAACCCTGAGACTCCGCGTGTGGGCCATTCTTCAATCCCCAGCTCCTTCAGCAGCTCTGGTCCTGAGGGCCCTAGGGTCGATGGCAGCTGCCATCAACCTGCTGCCTATGGCGTGTTTGCACATGAGGGTCCTGCAGTGGACCCTCCAAGTCCAATGGTCCTTCCTGCATTACCCTCTGAACCATCCCATTCACCTCAGCAGGGTTTGCAGGAAGGCCTTATCTATGGTCTCATCTAGTGAATCTTCCCTGGATTCTGGATCCCATTCCGGATCTGATCTCTCACCCGTTAGACCTCCCGACCCTGAATCTGGACAATCTGAAGCTCACGACTTGGTTGCTCCAGTTCCACTCCTAGCTAGGACTCCCGGTATCTCTTCCCCGGTCAAAGCTATCTTCGTGGCATCCCACAAGCCGTCTACTAGAAGGCTTTATGGTAGCAAATAGAAACAGTTTTCTATTTGGGCAGAGCAACAGAACTTAGACTCCTTTACGGCTCCATTGCCTGCGGTGTTAGACTTTTTGTCAGGACTTTTCGACCAAGGAGCCAGCTCGTCCACGGTCAGAGTTCAGCTGGCAGCAATTTCGCATTATCATGTGGGGAGTGACCTAGGCCCTTTGATCTCAACCAGATTGTGTAAGGACTTTTTGAAGGGTACCTTCCTACTAAGACCCCCGGTGAAGGATGTAGTCCCTCCTTGGGATTTAGAGCTTGTACTCCAGGCTTTGACAGCTCCTCCCTTTGAGCCTGCAGCTTCAGTGGATCTTAAACTATTATCCTGGAAAACAGCATTTCTCATTGCTATCACTTCGGCCAGAAGGGTGTCTGAGCTACAAGCCCTTTACGCCAAGCCACCGTATTTGACCTTTCACAAAGATAGAGTATCCCTCAGGACCAATCCCTCTTTTCTTCCTAAGATTGCTTCCGAGTCAAATATCAATCAAACTATTAATTTACCTGTCTTTTTTCCCAATTACCAAAACAAAGGCGAATACAAGTTACACTCGTTGGATGTTCATAGACAACTACATTTCTATTTACACAGAACAGCTGGTCATATGCAATCAGACCAGCTGTTTATTTCCTTTGCTAAATCTAATTTTGGAAAATCAGTTTCAAAAGTCACACTGTCCAGGTGGATTTCACAGTGTATTCTACTAGCATATGAAAGTTCCGGCCGGCCCGCACCCCAGGGAGTCCACGCCCATTCAACTAGATCAATTTCCACATCTGCTGCATTTCATTCTAGAATCTCATTGGATGAAATTTGTTCGGCAGCCACTTGGGCTTCATCTCATACCTTTATAAATCATTATAAGTTGGACCTGGTCTCCAGAGGGAGAGCATCCTTTGGCTCTGCAGTGCTCCGGAACATCCTTCCATGAGGACCTCCCAAGATTTAGGTAGCTGGGGACTCTGTCCCATAGGTTGATGCCCAAATGAAGTTAAGTACTTCAGATTAAGAAGTTATGTACTCACCATAACGTTCCATCTGAGTAGATAAACTTCATTTGGCAGCAACCGTCCCCCCCGTCCTTCCCCCTGACTGTTGGATGTTTATATTACTATTTTGTCATCTGATTGTATCAAGGTCAGACCATAGGCTGGCTATTTGGTGCAGGTCTTGCATTAGGCAAGCTCGATTTGAGGTCAGGTAGGGTTGGCAGGGGATTATGGGTAAGGGGAGGAGCTTGGAGCTTGAATCTCTGCTGTTGGAAACTGCCGGCTCAGATCCGATATGGATCCGAAGACCCATAGGTTGCTGCCAAATGAAGTTTATCTACTCAGATAGAACGTTATGGTGAGTACATAACTTCTTAATAACCTTTTGAAAATCGAGCCAAAAATTTTAAAGTGACATACATCAAATAAACATACACAAACCCATCACTTTAAAACACAGACCATTCAGTGATGTAAAAAATACAGCTATGAATTGAAATACACTTTATTTAAAATAAAACTTAAAAGGTTGTAAAAATAATCATGATACGTTTATGAAATACAAGATGCTCTGATCTTTAGAGCAGGTTTCAGAGAAACCACATTGTTGATGTCAGACTGGCTAGTGGCATTCAACAAAATTTGCCAAAAAAGCTGTTTTTTTCTAGGAGAATTTCCCAGTCACCACCCCTAGGTTACAATTCTACCTTTTCAAGTATTGAGAAGGAAAATTTCTTGAAATCATTACATCTTATATTATGTCTAAAAAGGGGATTAGACTGTTGTTGGTAAATACAGGACCTGAGGGCACCAATGGTCTTTCCTATGTAGAAGGCAGAACAGGAGGAACAAAAGGCAATATAAACCACCATTTGGTGTTGCAGTCATATCTGCCTTTAACAGTAATCAAATTCAGAAATCCAGACACCTGAAAACTGTTACTCTCCAGGATGAACCTGCATTGCCTACATGAACCACATTTCTTCATACCCTGATAGCTTTGGTGATAGTCTGATTAAAGATGTCTGCAGAAATGATTGTTATGATCTCACTTCATAGAGAGGTAATACATCACTTCCTTTCACTGCCTCTGTCATGTGGTAAAGGTTATCTGTTATTTATTATAGTTATTTACCTTTTTTCTAGTTTAAAACTATCTCAAAGTATCTTTAGTTTATTTCCTTAGCATGCTGTACTTGGAAGATCAGGTACAATTAATATATTATTTTATTTAAGTTTAGATTTCATACCAATATTATGCAAAAATGTTTCATAGCCAAACTAAAAACCATTCAGGATGATATCCTAGAGATCCAGGCCTAGGTAAAATGTGAGGTTTCGGACAGCAAAGAAAAAATGAAAGCACTTAGAGACAAGGTTAACAAACATCTTTCCTATAAAGTGGAACTGGCACAAATAAACTTAAATTAAGAGGTTTTGAGTCCATCCCTAATAGCAACAAGTTTTTTGCTGTTCATCTCCACAAGCCAGTGATAAATATGCAAGTAATCCCACTGAAAGAGCCGGTGTGGCTCATTTATGTTCAGCCCCAAAAGACATGGAAGTGTTTATTAAATACTACGCAAACTTGTATTCTGAAAAAGCTGAGGCCCTATATCCTTGTGAAGATTTAATTAAATAATTGGCCTGTTTATCTCTCCTTGTCTTAGACCCTGAATTGACAAAAATGTTGTACTTCTCATTACCAGACAGAACGTTTTGAATAATTTGAAACAACAAACCAGTGGGAAACCCCCTGACCAGCACAATATACCCCTAGAAATATATAATGGAGGGGATTAAAGTTTTACCACTAATGTTATTATTCTTGCTAATAGAATACTGGAAACAGGGGTATTTCTCCTGGAGCGAGCCAGTAATTATGATAATATGTAAACCTGGCAGGACCCCCTCCTTGCAACCATCTTACAAGCCTATGTCAGTTTTATACAATGACTATAAACATCTTCATGGCTGTTATGGCTAATAGGCTGACTTGTGTGGTGCTGACTAAAATTCTACTCCTGATAGCCCATCCAGATATAACAGGGTTCATTCATAAAATGGCTACTTTTGTAATCTCATTAAGGTATACTGATCATTGAAAATGAACCTAGATCATATCCAACACTGTTGTTAATTAGTCTGGATGCTGAAAAAGCTTTTGACAGAGTCAGTTTTTTTATAGGAGACATTGCTCCATATGGGAGTCCCTGTTGTTTTATAGACCTTTAAGTTCATATTTACAGAGTATCTTCTATAGATAGAACCTACATTTGGAACTATCCTAACCCTTTCCCATATATTTGGGATAAAAGGCAGAACTTGGTGTGGGAATTGTAGTGAGGGAGAGGTTTCAGAAGGCAATGAGGGATGTCATCAAAATTAGTGACAGACTCATGGCAGTTAGACTCAAGCCTAATGCTAGGGTAGTATTCATAATCTCAGTCTATGCCCCACAACAGGGTTGTGATAATGAAGAAAGGAGTGCATTCAGTTAGCATTTTCAGGACCTACTAGATAAAGCAAGACATGAATTTGTATTGAATAGACATATTAAGATAGACATAACATGATATGAGTACTGCCTCGGTCCACATGGGTGGAGCAACAGGAACAAAGAAGGAGAGGAAAAACTTGGCTTCATGGTGGGTAACATGTGGCTCAACAGGAGAGACAATTACAAGGTCACATGCAACAGTGGGCAACATACAACTCAGGTAGACTTCCTCCTAGTAAGAAAAGGTCATTGTGGTAGAATCAGTAATTGCAAAGTCATCCCCAGTGAAATATTTGACCCACAGCATAAAACACTGTTTACCACAATCAGCTACAAGCAGTGGTCAGAGAAGGCTCTAAGGTCAAAAGAGAAACTGGAAGTTGACTGAAGGGGAAAGCACAAGAGTTAAAGGAATTCAGTGCCTTAGCACCTCAGGAAGAAGAGGAGCTAGGTAGAGTTGACAAATAATGGCACCACCTCAAAACAACATGCGTGAAGGGAATAGAACAGATATGCAGCTGAGCCAGGTTTAGAAATAAGGTACATAAGGAAAGCTGGTGGCTGAATGCAGAAGTTCAGGATGTCATCAAAGGAAACAAGGAATGAACTAAAAGTTTCATTTCTCTGCAGTTGGGATATGTATGTGCTGGAGGGAGATATAATACCATTCCAGATACTTCTATATTTCAGCTGTGACATCACACTATTTCCAATGCATATGACATTCCTGTCACTTGTGACGTGGATAGTGCAGCATTCCTTGTTTTTGCTTATTCAGACCCAGCTGCATTTTCACCCCTCCTCATCTCAGAAGAGTAGAGTGGCAGCTGACAAGTCTTACTTCTACTACCAACCACTGATGCAAACTAATGAAAGAATATAGGTCACTCTCACTCAGACACTTTCTGTGACGTTTCTAGCTGTCTTAAAGTGTACCAGCTGCTGCTTACTTTACATCTGGGGCACAAAGATAAAACAGACATTTGGAAAACAATATTTTGTAGTTCTTTCTTATTCTTTGAATGTTTGCTCCTTTCCTTTTTGAGACGACCTGTTGTTAGCAAACTGTGTATTTGGTCCTTGTTCATCAACTATTTATCCTGCTCCTGGCTGATTCTGTAGCAGACAATGTTATAGTCCTGATTGCTATATAAATAACCCACGTTCATTTAGTGGTCTGGTTGCCAGAGGAGCCAGTGATAGGAGTGAGCGGGGATGGCAATGCCTACTTGCAACTGCCAGATGCATGTGGCTAAGACATGAGAACCACTGTGAATGGTGAGTAAGCATGTGGAAATCATGTCACCAAGTAAGTGGAAGACAACTCCTCATCAGCACTAATGCACACTGACCTTGTACATCAGCCCAGCATGTCACTGGACAGGTAAGTCTTAATGCAAAAATCCAGCTAGCAAAATTATGATAGCACTGACATCTCTACTGTGCTTCTTGCTCATGGGGGCATTTATAGACCCTATGGCTAAGAGTGCTTCCCATCCTGAGGTACAGGATCTTGCTAGAGAGAGGGACATGTCTGGCAATGCCCCCAGTCTGCAGTCACTTAGTGAGAAAAGAAGCTGTAAGGTATGTGGGGATCTAAAGTTAGTGGTAGTTGGAAAAAAAACTATTTCATAAACCATTTTCTAGAAAATATTTATATCATTGAAGGCAGATTACTACTGGTAATGGTAAACTGCTTCTGGTAAACCACAACTTCATTGATACACAACAAAAAGTGTACATGACAAGTGTCCACTTAACTTATCTACTTAACACCGAATGTGTGATAAGAGACCTTGAGACCCAGGTGGACAGTAGTCTCTCCTTTGATAGTCACATCGCCACAGTAGTCAGGAAGTCCTTCTACATGGCACACCTCATCATAAAAGGGTTCTCATCCAGGAGAAAAGAGGTCATTGTTCCCCTCTACTCGACACTCATTAGACCCATTATAGAGTACAACACCCCTTTTGGAATGTACCTCACAAGACATCTGCAGCAGCTGGAAAGGCCACAGAAGTACCTCACGAAGAGGATTACTGGCCTCAAACAAATGCCCTACACTGACCACCTCAAAAAACTCCAGCTTTACTCCGTAGCATATCGCCTATTCCGAGGTGATCTCTGTCTAACATATAAAGCTATGTCAAACCCAGAGCTGTTGGACATGCTACACCTAAAGAAATCACAATCCCTCCGAGCTACATGCTCTAGGGACCTAAACCTTGTCGTCACAATAAACAGGACATGCTGGAGGGATATATTCCTGTCCCAGAGACTTCCCATACTCTGGAACAGGCTACCCATCTATGTCAAGCAAAGTTCTTCATTAGCACTCTTCAAGAAAAATCTTGATGAGTGGATGGGAAATAGGAAATACACCCCGGGGATCACTTCTGTGTCTCTGCTCGACAGTGGCACAGGAAAATAACTTTCTTGGGTGGCGTAAGCCAGGGAACCTTGTTGGCTAGGCTTACGTAGGCCCTTGGTAGTACCTACCTATGAACCTATGAAGTTATAAGTGGAAATGTCGAGATATTCCATACACTTTAATAGAAGAAAAAACAGCTAACACGGCAATAAAATCAGTTAATTTATTACACAGATAAAAATAAGAAACACGGGGTAAGTGCTTTCACGTCAAAACTTAGGTGCTTCATCAGACCATATCTTGCAGCAAAACACAAAACCATTTAAATACAAGGTTACAAAAATTAGCAGGCTAAAGCACGTAACTTCAAAATTTGCTTTAAAGGGACAGTCTCATTGATACCTAAACCCTTGTCTGCCTGTAATTCTAAGATCCATTTAAGTTCAAGGCATTCTGTATGTGTCTTTATATCACCACCCCTGCAATTAACTTCATACATCTCTACTGTGCTTCTTGCTCATGGGGGCATTTATAGACCCTATGGCTAAGAGTGCTTCCCATCCTGAGGTACAGGATCTTGTAAAACCAAGAACACAAATGTATGCTTGCTACTAGTCGCTTGAATATGTTTAAAAAGAGCATTCCTTGTATCTCCCTTCCAAATATCATAGATATACTTTGGTTATTTCATGGTAAACCAGCTTTTGACCATTGTATTATCTTTTTTGAAGTGATTCTTTGTTTTTGCCTAATACATGGAGCCCTGGGGAAGGTGGAGACCTTGAACTGGAATATAATCCTGGTGGATCTACAATAACAGTTTTTGTGGACTATTTAGGCCACATGTTCCAGGTAGAAGGTAATCCTCTATTACTTACCAGCAGTAAATACACTACATCTACAATGGATATGTGTTCTGTTAACTTTAATGACTTTATGGTTGTTTATAGAGAGTTGGAGAACAATTTATGTTAGTATAAGAGACTTCAGTTGCGAAGATTGCACCTAGAGGCTTCCCTTCATTTTAAAGTTGTTCTGAAGTGGTTATGGGTGTTACAAATGCCTACTTATGGCAACAGTTTTTCTTCCCTATTGAAACAGTGGCAAACTTTGAATTTAGATCTGAGATTTAACTATAATATCTTATTAATTAGATTTTTTTCAACCTATGGAGACTTCTCTGTGTAAGGAAGTCTTGAATAGAAGAAATAGACTGAATGTGTTTTTAACATCTCCTAAAGACTGAATTTGTTTTTAACATCTCCTATATGCAAGCAAAATCTTGATGACTTCAACTACCTCTCCATCAACTGGGAAAACTACTCAAGCACCAATACAGCGGCCCAATGTGTCCTGGAATTCATCAGTTCAATGCCTTGGACCAGTTCATTCTGACCCCTACTAGAGGAAGCAACATCCTTGACCTAGTTATTGCTAACATGGGCAACCGTTGCTCTGCACCAGTAGTCAATCCCACCCTGGTCAGATCTGACCATAAACTAATCACCATGGAAATCCACATCTCACCCACACCCCCCTCAAAGGTAACCAACTTGAAAAACTTCTCCAAAGCTGACTTTGGACTCCTAAAAACATAGGTGGCTAACTTCACGGCATGCATGCCAATGGAAAATAGCTGCATGACTGCCAAATCATACACCAGTGCATTGTATGAACATGTACATAAGTGCATGAAACTAGCCATACCCAACAGAACCAAGATGCTCTACTCCAAAAAAGGAAGCCAATCTGCTGGTCCCCTGCCATTAATAAACTCTACAACAAAAGGAAGAAACTGTTGCAGAAAAAGGTGAAGTTCCAAGACTGGAAAAACTCCCTTATTAACCTCACCAAAAATTTGAGATCCCTCATCAAATCTGAAGGCAGAATTGTGGCAGACACTAAAACAATCACAAAGCCTTGTATAGTTATATCAAGAATCTCCACATCAATACCCAGATTTTCTCTGAGTTACTGCACAATGGTACCTCCTATACTGAGCCAACAGATATTGCCAACATACTGGCCGACAGATTCACTGCCAACTTTACCCCTCTCCCTCCCCCAAAAGGCCAATCACAATACCAGAAGAGTGCTAGGCACCCAGCATTACTGCAGCACAGGTTAAAGCTGCATTGTACAAAGGCCAAGAATACAGCTTCCATGGGACCCAATAATATCCCTTACTGTGTTCTACATGAACTACAAAGCGAACTGGCACCACATCTGTGTGCCCTGTTCAGTCACAGGCTCACCTTAGGCTTTGTCCCTACTGAATGGTGCACTGCTACAGTCATCCCTCTCCATAAAGGGGGAGTGACTACAGACCCTGGAAATTATCTCCCCATTAGCATGACAAGTCTGATATGTAAAGCTATGGAGTGCATCATCATGGAACTGATTAACAAAGATGTAGGAAATCTCCAAACTCTGGACCCCACGGAGCTTTGCTTTGTGAAAGGGAGATCATGCCTGGTCAACCCAGTTGACTTCTTTGAGTCAGTCATCAGGGCTGTGGATGAAGGTGAGGCAGTGCATACAGCCTACCTCAATCTGGCCAAGGCCTTTGATACAATTCCTCACTAAGGAATTATTGATAAACTCACCAAACTAGGCATCAACCCCTATATCACTAGGTGGGCTGCAAACTGGCTCACAGATAGAACACACAGTGTCAAAGTAGGGAACACCAAGTCAGAGTGCCAACCAGTCACGAGTGGAGTCCCACAGTGATCGGTCTTGGGTCCTCTCCTGTTTGGCATCTACTTCTTAGAAATCCAGACCAACACAAAGGGACTCTGGCTGACCAAGTTCACAGACAACTGCAAGCTGGGAGCCATTATTAACTCACCAAATGATGCAGACATCCTACAGAAAGGCCTCACTGAGACCAATGACTGGTGTCAAAACCATGGTCTCAAGCTTAATGCCAAAAAATGTGTTGTCATCCTCTTTGGTAAAAACTCAGTTCCCATTAATTACCACATCAATGAGAGCCCACTGAACACTGAAGGCATTATAAGAGATCTGGGGACACAGGTTGACAGAAACCTCTCGTTCAACCACCAAATTGCCACTGTGGTCAGAAAGTCCTTCTATGTGGCACATCTCATTACCATGGGTACAGCAACCTCTCGTTCGACCACCACATTGCTACTGTGGTCAGAAAGTCCTTCTATGTGGCACATCTCATTATCAAGGGTTTTGCATCCAGGAAGAAAGAGGTCATCATCTCTCTCTCTACTCTTCCCTCATTAGGCCAATCATCGAGTATAATACCCCATTTGGCATGTACCTCACTATTTATTTATTTATTTATTTATATTTGTTGACCGGGAGTGTCCGACTGGACGTAGGTCCATTTTCAGCGGAGGCCCGGGGAGAAAAGCTCCACAGTTAAAATAAACAGACAGTAGTTCCATTGGATTACATAGCGATTAACAATTTACATAGCAATTACTTACAACATTTATTGCAACAATTACAACTATTAACCTGCAACAGCTGCAGAGGCCACAGAAGTTCCTCACAAAGAGGATCCTATGCATTAAACACATGTCCTACACGGACAGACTCAAAAGACTCAAGCTATTCTCTGTCTCATATCGCCTACTTAGACACGATATCTGCTTGACTTACAAAGCCATGTCTGACCCAGCTCTGTTAGAAATGCTACATCTAAAGAAAACCCAATCCCTCCGCACCACATGCTCCAGAGACCTCAACCTCATTACCACAATCAACAGAACATGCTGGAGGGACAGGCTCCTCACCCAGAGACTAGCCATGCTCTGGAATAGACTTCCCATATATGTCAAGCAGAGCACCTCACCGTCCCGCTTCAAGAGAAATCTTAATGAGTGGATGGGTAAGAGAAAATTCACCCTCGGGATCACTCCAGTGGCTCTACTTGATAGAGGCACTGGGAACTAACGTCGAGCAGCACGATGCTGTGGCACTTCTATGGGCTAGGCTTGTAAAGGCTCCAGGGCCAATAGCCTAGTAGACATCTATGAACCTATGATTTGTTTATGGATGTAGAGGCATATGAGAAATGTCTGCAAGAGATTAAAAGAAGGAAACTGTTACATGATATGGCTGATTTTTGGGAGGGGTGTATCTTCTCCTGGCCCAGGAGTGATTCTCATGTACCTGGAAAGCAGGCTGCTACCAATGCCAATATGCCTGCTAGCTCCACTGCCACTAAAATTGTTACTACAGATATCTCTAGTAAAAATATTGCTAGTGATGTTCAATCTACCTTTAACTCAGCTGCTTTGTCATCACCTGCTATAGCTGACTATGGTGCGAATGTTTTCACTCCACTTCCTTCTTCTTTTTATATCTACAACTCCCAGAACTAATGAGGGAACCAGACAAGATGGAAGAGGTTGATCCATGAGCAGAAGCCACCAGAATCGGAAGAGGCTATAGATATCAGGACAGACTGAATTGGAGCTGTCAGTACAGAGCAAGATTCAAAGAACTTAGTTGTAAATATTTCTTCTGTTGCTCTAATTGTCCACCAGATTAATGTTCTTAAAAAGTTTTTTTCTATTATTCTTGCAACTGCCTCTGTATCGAGTGATGTTTTAACTGATCTAAAACTTTTTGTTAGGAATATCTCCCTTAGAGTGCAATATGGTAATGTTTTACAACAACATTCATTGTTTAAAAAAAACTAGTTAGTATGTGCCAGTTAACACTCCGCATGTTGAAGCTTTTCTAAAAACATGTGAGCATGATATATATTCAGAATACAGTCTGAATAAATTGCATTTATTTAAACTGTACTTGCTTTAATATTGGTACACACTCAAGTGTGCTAGCTTGCACTGCAATTGAATTGTTTTAGTGCTCTTTTAGCTGCTTTTCTGTAAAAAAAAATATTCTAAGTTTGTTTCCTGCCTTTCCTGTAACTAGTCTAGTCCAGATACAGATTTGCTGTATCCAGGACTGTTTGTAAGTTTCTGAGCCCCCTACGCCTTTCTGTGCTGTAGGGAAGCCTTCTAGCTTGTCAGTGGGAGTGATAAGCACTAGGTAGCCTATCTACCACAAGAGAAGTGGCTTCTGACCCAGAATTTGTAGTTTATTGGCCGTTTGGGCAGTTTTTCCATCTCTTTCAACTTTCTGGTTTAAAAGCCCACATTTGCACTTGTCTCCCACCTTTCCTGTAACTAGTCTAGTCCAGATACAGATTTGCTGTAGCCAGGACTGTTTGTAAGCTTCTGAGAGGTGCCAAAGTCTGCTCTTCATTTTTTCCATTAGATCTGCTAGTTCTCTCTTCTCCTGCACTTTTACTAGCTTATTAGTCTAGCACTTTATCATACCAGACTTCTTGTAGCAATTATTGTAGCACACAGAAGTACTACCAGCACTAAATGTTCTACAAGGAAACAGCTCCACTACTTATTATTAATGCCCACCTCTCCAGGCATGTCTAAAGGCCAGTTCCCTGTGCTTTCTCCTATTAACCTGGTGAACTTGGGCATCCTGAGGCAATGCAGCAACTGCCTCATGTACACCGACAACCCTCTCCTCTTACCTCCCAACACTCAGACTTGTGAGAGATGCACTTATATATCCAAATTGGAAGCCAAGCACTCTCCAGCTAAGACCAGAATAGCTAATCAAGACGAGAAGGTCAACACTTGCACCACACTACGTGGAACACACAGCCCTCCAGAACACACACCAGCACTGCCTTCACATAAAAACACAAACCACACATCCACCTTCATGAAGGCTCTCAATAAAAATCTACCCAAACAGCAGAGACCTCCAAGACAAAAATGCACTCAACCACCACAACACAACACTAATCACGAGACACATAACTCTCCTAAACAGTGTGCCACTCAACCAAAGACCCTAAGGAAAAACAGCATGCCCAGCACACTAGTCATAGGTGACTCAATAGTGAGGCACACTGATATCCCACTCACTAGGCTGAATAAGGAGAAAGTAACAGTCTGCTGCCTGTCAGGTGCCAGGATCCACCACATAATGCATGCACTCAGGTCCCTCAACAGCAGGTACAAATATGAGTCTGTCATTGTACAGGTGGGTGTGAATGACCTGAGAAATACCTCCCTGGACTACATGAAAAGAGACACGGAGGAGCTCTCGGATTATCTAGCCCAGGTGGGTATGACCCTAGCCCTGAGCAGCATCCTACCATCACCCAGAATAATACCACAGTACAAGCAGAAAATGATTGATTTCAACAATTGACTAAGATTCTGGTGTCATTCTAAGAGGATCCAGTATCTGTCTGCCTGGGATGACATGATTGACAGACCTCTATGCTTTTCCAGTGATGGCCTGCATCTGTCACTCATGGGCTTCCGGATACTGGACAAGGCTCTTACCATGCCTATAGTGCCTTTTTAGGTGGTGTTCCAAAGACCAAATTACCACCGTAACAACTACAAACAAATGCAATCTGGGGGTCATGCTGCTCAATGCTAGAAGTCTAAATCTCAAAATGCACTTGTTCAAGGCACTTCTTAAAATGGAGAACATCGACATTTGTGCTGTAACAGAGACCTGGTTCAAGACAGCAGAAAGCACCCTTGTACTACGAGGCTATAACTCATTCCACACCTTTTGGTCCCAGAACTTGGACTGAAGCTCCAAAGGCAGTGGTGTTTCCATATTCATAATGGATGCTCACACCTCCAGACTCGTAGCCCAACATAATGCATCAGAGATACTTCAGGTGGAGCTAACATTGGGTAAGACAGCAATTCAGGTTGTAGCCTGTTATAGGTCCACAACCATGTCCCAAGACTAACACTCCAGGATCCTAAGCACCCTAGAGAATATTAGGGTTCAACCTAACACTCTCATACTGGGCGACTTCAACTACCCTTCCATTAACTGGGAAAACTACTCATGTACCAGTACACTTGCCCAACATTTCCTGGAATTCATTAATTCCAATGCCCTGGATCAGCTCGTTCTTACCCCCACTAGAGGTAGCAACATCCTTGACCTGGTCATTACTAACATGGGCGACCATTGCTCTACACCAATAGTCAACTCCTCCCTGGTTAGATCTGACCACAAACTAATCACCTTGGAAATCCCCCCCCCCCCAAAGGTAATCACCATGAAAAACTTCACCAAATCTAACTTTGGGCTCCTAAAAACAGAAGTGGCTAACTTCACGGCACCCATGCAAATGGAGAATAGTTGCATGACTGCTGAATCATACATCAATGCACTGTACGAACACGTACACAAATGCATGGATCTTGCCATACCCAATAGAACCAAGATGCTTTCCTCCAAAAAAAGGAAGCCGATCTGGTGGTCCCCTGCCATAGATAAACTCTACAACAGAAGGAGGAAACTGATGCGGAATAAGGTGAAGTCCCAAGACTGGAAAAACTCCCTTATCAGCACTGTTCAAGGCCAAGAATACAGCTTCTATGGGACCTGACAATATCCCTGGCTGTATTTTACATGAACTACAGAGTGAACTGGCATCTCACCTGTGTGCCCTATTCAATTACAGCCTCACCTCAGGCTTTGTCCCTACCGAATGGCGCACTGCTACACTCATCCCTCTCCACAAAGGAGGAGTGACTACAGACCCTGGGAACTATCGCCCCATTAGCCTGACGAGTCTGTTATGAAAAGCTATGGAACGCATCATCATGGACCTAATAAACAAGGATATAGAGAATCTCCAAACTCTGGATCCCACACAGTTTGGTTTTATGAAGGGTAGATCATGCCTGCTCAACTTGGTCAACTTCTTTGAGTCAGTCACCAGAGCTGTGGATGAAGGCAATGTGGTTCATACAGCCTACCTTGATCTGGCCATGCCCTTTGGATACCATTCCCCACTCAGGAATCATAGAAAAACTCACTAAACTAGGCATCAACCCCTATATCACTAGGTGGGTTGCAAACTGACTCACAGATAGAATGCACAGTGTGAAAGTAGCTGACTCCAAGTCAGACTGCCAACCAGTCAGCAGTGGAGTCCCACAGGGATCGGTCCTGGGTCCTCTCCTGTTTGGTATCTACTTCTCAGAAGTCCAGACATTGGACAAATCTGGTTTATTTAGCCATTTGCAAACTATGTGGAAGTTTTTACATAGGTAAAACTAATTGTGCACTTAGGGATTGTATTCGAAAATATATCTATGATAGAAAGGGAGATATAAGGAATGCTCTTTTTAAACATATTCAAGAGACAAGTAGCAAAAATACTTTTGAGTTCTTGGTTTTACAATTGTTATGAAGTTAATTGTAGGGGTGGTGACATAAAGGCACATACAAAATGCCTTGAACTTAAATGTATCTTAGAATTACAGGCAGACAAGGGTTTAGCTCTCAATGAGACAGTCCCTTTAAAGCCAATTTTGAGGTCACTTGTTTTAGCCTAATTTTTGCAACCTTGTATTTAAATGTTTTTTATGTTTTACTACAAGATATGGTCTGATGAAGTGCCTAAGTTTTGGCTTGAAAGCGCTTACCCTGTGTTTCTTGTTTTTATCTGTCTAATCAATGAACTGATTTTATTGCTGTGTTAGCTGGTCGTTCTTCTTTCTAATTTGGTTATTGCATGGTAAACCAGCTTTTGCCCATTGTATTGTGTTTTTTAACTGATATTCTATAGACTTAGCTACAGCAAGGACCTACACTCAATAGTCGATTATAATAGGGGCATTCTAGGCGGTCGCCCAGGGTTCACAGCTCCAAGGGGCCGACTCATACCACAGAAAAAAGACACAACAGTTTCTTAAAACAATAGCACACCCAGCTCTTTTCACACTATGATTTACTTTTTTTCTTTTAATGAAAAAAATCACTTTGCATTCATTCATTCATTCATTCATTTAATGAATGATAAGCAAATGGGCAGACAACTCCAATTTATAGTAGCAATAACAATAATAATAATAGCAATATAACTCAAATATTTTCACCAAACAAGCAGAAAAGCTAAAAACAATGACTATCAAAATAGTATCACTTTATATTAATATCATGTAGAGACAAGACCACCAATATTTATTTGTCTAGGAAATAAAGAACTACTGCATTGAGGTCTACAGTAGTGTAATTTCAAGATAAATATGGGGGTGACTTCATTTAAAAGCACTGTATTCTGGGTATGCAAAATCAGTGCAGGTCAGTTTGCCTCCAGTAAGTGATGTGCATGAATATGCATACCTAGAATACAGTGGTTTAAACATATAGTGTATTTTTAACCTCATTACCCATCTTGAAATGATGGCACTATTAGCTTCTATGTAGTATTTCTGACTTCTGTATAAAAAAGGGGGGAGGGTTTGCTTTGCCCCCACTATATTAAAATAATTGATACTATGTGAAAATGTCTGCTTTAAACCATTATGTGTATGTTATGAAATTTTAGTCTTGTAAAATTCAGAAATGGATAATGATATTTGAATAAAAGTACCTGTATTTATGTCTTGTGTTGGCATATCTTTAATGTGTTTTATTATATTGGGCAAATGCATTTGTAATGAATTCTTTGGCAGTGTTTTTACATTTTATAGTGAAACATAGCTCTCAATGAATTAGGAACTGTCAGGGACACTTTTAAAATATTATGACTATTAACTTGAGACATTGACGGAATAATAATTTTACTGGAAAGGCTCACCCAGACTCTGCTACAACTTGCTGTGATGGAAAGGTTAGTTGCTTTTTATTTCTTGTATTTTGTATTACTTTATTGCCTTTTTCTGTTTTGTATACTGTGCTTTGTTTTCTTTACACTGTATTTTACTTGTATTCTGCTTTTAACTGCATATTAAAACTTGAAAAGGACCACAGCTCTGTCTCTTGTGAGTCAGACAGAAATTAGAACAGGTCAATTAAGGATTCACACATAAGTTAGAACAGGTCAGGTAAGGTTAATCATCTGTAAACTGAGGGAGTGGAGCTAGGGACCAAACATTCTATTTAAGGGGTAAAATAAAATATTTCAGAACTTTAATGGAAAGGCTTACCCAGACTCTGCTACAGCTTGCTGTGAGGGAAAGATTAGTTTGCTTTTTTATTTCATGTATTTTATATTACTTTTTTGGCTTTTTCTGTTTTGTATACTGCGATTTGTTTATTTACACTGTGTTTTACTTGTATTCTGCTGTTAACTGTGTATTAAAAGTTGAAAAGAGACCACACCTCTGTCTCTTGTGAGTTAGACAACTCCCCCTCTCACCCTGTTACTGTTGTAGGAGAAGAAAGTGCTTAACCGTTACAGAATAAAGTTTGGAAATTCAATTTGCATCATATTCATTGTCTCACCTGATTTGGAGCTGTTGTCTTTTGTGGTTTTGGAGGTTCTAAAGTTTTATTTCTTGTAGCTATTTAAACTTATTGGCCATCCTACTGTATTCCATAGTACCAGAATACAAAATGCCCAACCCCTTTCAATCTATCTTGCTCTTTTAAAAATAGTGGCTGTCCACTAAAACTTGACTTTTTAAACAGCTAAAACTTAAGTCACCCACTTTCATATCTAACTGCTTAGTGCAGACTGCAATGTTTAGGATAAACCGTTTTTTCTTCATTTTACTTTTAAGCAACTAAGGCACCCAGTTATTGGAAAGCCCACATTGTAGTCATCTTTGGAGTAGTGCTTTTGTTTTCTTCTGGTGAGAGAAGGAGTACAGAGACATTAATTTCTGGAGACTGCTGATCACCAGAAACCTAATAACTGTGGATTCCTCCCACATCCCAAAGACATGCTGTAGGTGGATTGGACACTCTAAATTGACCCTAGGTGTGAGTGTGTGCGTGTGTGTGCCTTCTGTGGAACGTTGGGCGTCAGGCTGGCAACTCGACACCGTAAAACTCCACTGCCAGTCATGAGTGGACAGGTGATCCGCTGTGGCGACCCCTAACTGGGAAAAGCCAAAAGAAGAAGAAGAAGAAGGTGACAGCTCGGAATCTGTGCTTATATTCTGGAGTGAGTGTCTGTGCTTAACATACCTAATTAGTCTTTTTGCTATTTGAGGCATCTACCAGAAAAAGGCTACAAGCCTACAGACCCTTGCATCATCTTGGACAAGACCATGGATCACCAAACAGGCTGTGGCCTGCTTCTCTTCTTGGGATTGGTGCTAACATTTTATTTCTGGTGAGAGAAGAAGCAAAGAAGCATTGTACCCCAACAGAGTGAAGCTGTGGTGAGACCAGCATTAGTAGCCAGGCAGTAGCCATCCATAAGGTTCCCGTCTTTTCATTATACTTGACAACATGATTCTTTGTTTTCAGTAAGTACTGCTTGATTAGTTTCTAACTCCAGAATATCTGCCTAAATACTTCATCCCTAAATTTTCAGGGTATACGTATTAGTTTCCCCTCAAGTGTTTGGCAGTGCTCTGTATAGACTCAGACACCTTGAGTGCCATTTTTCCTGTGAAAGCACAATTGAAATTTCTCTAAGACCTACTTGCACACAGGACAACTAGTTTGCATTGACAAGCACTGTCCACATAGTTGCAAACCGGATTTCCTGACAGTGATTGATATTCTAACTCCAACTTTCTAATCAATAAAAAAGGGTCAGTTGCCATGTATATGAACTTCCCTACTGTCTCTGTTACCAGCTTAGTGGATATGGGCATCCTGAGGCAATGTAGAAATTGCCTCATGTTTACTGACAACCAGTTAATTCTCAAACAAATTTATATGATATGTGAGAGATGTATTTACACAATGTCTCACATAAAAGCACTCATAATGTCAATAAGGTTGTCAGTAGTACATATGCTGCACCCATCACACATAATTCAAAGCAGACACATAGACCCACATGTACTGAGGCACTTACATGTAACCTTCCTAAACCACAAAGGTCTCCTAGACAAAGTACACATAAGAAATCCCCAAAAGCATTCTTTCAAAATAACAACCACATCAACACATACAACTACATCTCATGGAGCCTCTACCTCTAAGCCCATAAGGCAAGTCACCACACAATCCAACAATCTAGTCATTGGAGACTCCATCATGAGACACACTGATGTTCCTCTCACCAGGCTGAGTAAGGAGAAAGTTACGGTAAGTTACTTATCAGGGGGTAGGATCTGCCATGTTACACATGCACTCAGGTTATTGGGCCATGATTACTAATATGACTCACTCATAGTCCATGTGGGAGTAAATGACCTGAGATGTAACTCCTAGACTATATGAAGAGAAACATCATGGAGCCCTTGGAATATGTGTCTCAGGCAGGTACGAGCCTAGCATTAATCAGCATTTTACCTTCTCCAAGGATGATGCCACAATACCAACAAAAGATAATTGACTTTAATAATTGGCTTAGTTTCTGGTGTCATTCTAAGGGGTGCAATATTTGTCAGCATGGAAGGAGATGGTCAACAGACCACACTGCTTTTCCAGGGATGGTCTGCACCTCTCCCCTCTAGGCTTTTGAATATTAGCTAAAACATTGTCTTCCCCCATAGTGCCTTTTTTAGGCAATGCCAAATTGAAAGTACTTCCGACATAGCAAATAAAAACCAAGAAAATCTAAAGGTATTACTGCTCAATGCTAGAAGTCTAAACAAAAAACTCCACTCCCTAGAGAATGCTGATGTCTGTGTGGTCACTGAGACATGGTTTAAAGCTGTGGAGAGCACACCAACAGTGCAAGGTTATAATACCTTCCACACCTTTAGGACAGCTACTTCACAGGCAGGGACTAAAGGTGGAGGTGTCTCTATTTACATCAAAAATAAATATACTTCAAAGGTGGTCAAACAGGACAATACACTTGAGTTGCTCCATCTTCAAATCACCATAGGTAAAATCCAATACCACTTCCTTGCAAGTTATAGGTCCCCCTCTATGACCCAGGAAACCCATACCATGTATTTAAACTTATTGGAAACACTAACCATCCAACTCAATACTATATTCATGGGGGACTTTAATTACCCCACTATTAACTGCAAATCCTATACGACACCAAACACACAGGTACAGAGATTCCTGGATTTTGTAAACACAAACTCCCTGGACCAGATAGTCAATACACCAACCAGGGGTGCAACCATACTGGATCTGGCACTTACTAATATGGGAGACTTCTGTACACCCCTACTGTAATGCCTTCCCTGGTAAGGTCAGACTACAAAATGGTCTCCTTTGAAGTAAAAATAAAACCTGGATCCCCAGCTAAACCTGGAATATTCAGAAACTATTCTAAGGCTACACTACTGCTATTAAGTGAGAAACTGGCAAAATGTCAAGACCCCATAAACCCTGTGAACACTTCTGCCTATACAGAACTATTCACAGAAACCCTGTACAAGCTTGTTAATAGCTGCATAGAGGCAGCTGTACACACCAGGAAGAAGTACAGAACTCGCTCAAAAAACAAACCACCCTGGTGGAATCACAAAATCAATTGGCTATATAACAGGTGGAAGAAAATCATGGCAAAAATTAGGAGGTGCAGCACCCAGCAGGATAAAAGCACTCTTATCAAACAAAACAAACACCTCAGAGAACAAATAAAATCTACCAAAGTCAACTTTGAGGTAAGTTTGGCCTCCCAGGCCAAGGACAACCACAAAGCAGTTTTTAGCTATGTCCACCAACCTCAAAGGCAATACACAAGTGTATGCAGAGCTCATTGTAAATGATGACACCTATATTGAGCCAGAAGATATAGCAAACCACCTGGCTGATAAATTCAGCTCCAACTTTACTCTTCTCTCCCCTTCAACCTTCCCTCAGGAAATATCATCAAATATAACTACTCTTACTATCACTAGGGAACAGGGCCTTAATACTCTCTATAAGACAAAGAACACTGCATCACTGGGCCCAGGCAATATCCCAGGATGACTTCTAAATAGCATGAAACATGACCTATCAGGGCTTCTGGAATTACTATTTAACTGTAGCCTCCAAACAGGCTTCATGCCTCATGAATGGAGAAAGGCAACAGTTATCCCTTTGCACAAAAGTGGGCCATCTACAGACCCTGGAAACTACAGACCCATAAGTCTCACTTATGTAAAGCCAGGGAAGGAATTATCATGGAGATGATTGCTACAGATATAGTAAACCTCCAGACACTGGACCCAACCCAGTTTGGTTTCGTCAAGGGCAGATCATGTCTACTCAACCTGGTAGACTTCTTTGAGAAGGTCACCAAAGCAATGGATGAGGGCAAAATGGTTCACACTGCCTACCTTGACCTGGCAAGGCATTTGACACAATACTCCACTTGGGCATTGTTGACAAACTCAAAAGGTTAGGTACAAACCTGTATGTCACCCGATGGATAGCCAACTGGCTCACAGACAGGACCCAGGAAGTTAGAAATGGGAAGTCCGCCTCTACAAAGAGGCCAGTCACAAGTGGAGTCCCTCAGGGATCAGTCCTTGAACCACTCCTTTTTGGCATTTACTTCTCAGAAGTCAAGGCAAATGTCAGTGGTCTCTGGCTGACTAAATCTGCAGATGATTGCAACTTAGTAGCTGTCATTTAATCTCACACTGACACAAATGTTCTCCAGCAGGGGCTGATGCAGACAAGCAACGGGTGTCAGAGCCATGGACTAAAACTAAATGCCAAGAAATGCATAATAGTATCCTTTGGGAAGTCATCCATCCCTGGTAACTATCATAGTGACAACACACCCCTTAGCGTTGACCCAGTAGTCAGGGACTTAGGGACACACATAGATAGTAATCTAGCCTTTGATCATCATGTGTCTACAGTGGTGAGGAAATCATTCTATGTTGTGCAACTTATAAACAAAGGTATGGCATCTAAGTCCAAGGAAGTCATTGT
This sequence comes from Protopterus annectens, assembly GCF_019279795.1. Classification (NCBI taxonomy): domain Eukaryota; kingdom Metazoa; phylum Chordata; order Ceratodontiformes; family Protopteridae; genus Protopterus; species Protopterus annectens. The sequence continues at coordinate 920,045,917 of NC_056747.1, forward strand.
TCCACTGTATTCGGCATTCATCAGCCCTATCATTGAGTACAGTGCCCCTTTTGATATGTACCTAACCAGGCATATCCAACAATTGGAATGTTCACAGAGATTCCTCACTAAAAGAATACAGGGCAGAAGTAATATGTCCTATGCAGACCGCCTTAATGCTCTATCCCTGTATTCTGCCTCCGACAGGCTTTTTAAGGGGAGATCTATGCCTAGCATACAGGGCATTATCAGATCCCACTCTGATGAACTTCTTGCACAAAACAAACAGCACCAGAATTACCCATTCTAAATACTTAAACCTTGCCTGTGATATAAATAGAACCTGCTGGAGGGATAGGTATGCATCCCAGAGACTACCCCATCTATGGAACAGGCTCCCCATCCATTTGAAACAGAGTTCCTCCCTAACCCAATTCGAGTGCAACTTGGACAATTGGATGGGAAACCAGAAATTCATCCCTGGTTTGGCGCCTATGTCTCTAATGGACACAGGTAACCTGTAAATGGTTCATCTCTCAGGCCCATACTTACATTTATCAAGGGTATCAGAGATTTGAGATGCATGGCTAGGCTTAAAAAGGCCCTTGTGGTTGTTAGCCTAGTAAACACCTATGAACCTATGAACTTAAGTGTATTTGACCTAATATAGATTTTCTGAAGTAAATCTAAGTATAATTATTGCTACTATTTATTAAGTTTATATCACAGGCAAAGTTTAAGTCAGCACCTTTTTCAAAATGTCACCAGTTTTATGAAGGATTACAAGGGACAGAGCTAAAATCTGAGTCAAAATCAGGGACATCCATGAATGTCAGGAACAGCTGAAAGGTGTGAACTGATTTACAGAGAATACAATTTTTGATGATTTGCTTTGTGTGATGGGGCCCCATCTGTATGTGGAAAAAGGTACTGTAGGCAGTACCTAGTACCACATGCAGGGGAATTGTACTGTAGTTATTCAGTGTGTGTGTGTGTGTGTGTGTGTGTGTGTGTGTGTGTGTGTGTGTGTGTGTGTGTGTGTGTGTGTGTGTGTGTGTGTGTATGAGTGTGTGTGGGGGTTCTGACCTTGCAAGAGCACAGTAATGGAGGTTGTGAGCTGTCTCCTAACCTCTTCAGGGAATGGCTCATTTCTTAGTTAAACAGAAAGGAAAACAAAAGATGCAGTTTATTAGCATACTTTTCAGCTGATTCTGATTTAGTCAGCAGAATGTTACAGAAATTGTTTCATCTGGTAAATCAGTCAGTAATGTCAGACATTACAGTTTCATGCTTCTTATGGTTCAGATAAGGCATGCTGATGCAAAGTCTATGGTTCTATTAACTTTTTTAAGAGAACTTGAGTAATATTAAAAAATGTTTCATGGTCTTAGGTGTTTGTTTCCCTGTTATTTTTGGCTTTGTCCCTGATTGAAGATGTTGTGAGCTAAGTTCCCTGGTGGTATATTAACCTCACATCCACATTCCTCCTGGAAGTGGGAGGATGGCATAATGGTTAAGGTATTTACCTTACTGACACAAGATGCAAGGTTTGATTCTCACATGGGGTAATTGACTAGGTGTGAAATGGCCCACAAGGACAATTAGCCTAGTACTAATCTATAAACCTATCTATGTGCAAATGCAGGAATAAGAGCCATGCTTGCATTTTCCTGTATGCCCTTCTGATGGAGCTGTGGCTCAGAATGGCCTCATGGCAGAACAGCTCCACCTGCATAACAAAACTGGTACTGCACACTCACTGTTTACCTTCAGTACCATTTCTCTCATGCTGATGAAGATAAGGGTCCAAATGGAGAGATGGTATTAGCAATAAAAGGAGGCCAGCATTGCTAGAACTGAATTTATCCTCATGTCTTGGTGAGTACCTTCATGTGGTGGACATTATTTTTTGAAAAATCTCACCAAGACAATTCTTATATATAGGCCATATTTTATATATCATGGAGAAAGGTAGATCAAAAAATAAAAGAACACCAGCTGCCCAGGTCCCATGATACAAAAATGCCCACTCCTGGTATATGCACTGGTGCTAGGACTGGAAAAAAAAGACATTGCAGAATCCTTAGAACATGGAAACATTCATATCATAGAGCTAGGCCAGATTTATGCCTTCACCTGTAGCTGGGTGCAACAATTACTGCATCTAAGCCATTTTGAAATCCAAAGCTGATATAAGTATATAAAGCTGATTTAAGCATATATATTTTTTGCTCTAACTATTTCAGTGATATTTAACAATTATGTGCTGCTCTTAGCTTGCACTGTAGTTTTTAACAGTATTCTGCTATGTTTTTGTGACCATATATCAGGGTTAATTCCAAGGTTTCTTTACTTCTGTTCTGATACAGTTTCCATTTTTTTCTCCTACCCACCTGCCCAACTGCTGTTGTGTTCTTAAAAGTCGGTGGCTTGTGAGTTGCCCATTTCTGTTATAAATTTGATATTGGACACTCCTCCCACTCCCATAGCATCGATTCATTCTATTGTATACAGTGAGATAATTTGGGAAGGCCCACCCCCTTAGTTTCTTAACCTTGAATTGTCCTATGTTTCCTCTCTTCCTACTTAAAAAAATATTCAGCTTTTTTTACTGTTTTTGTGCCTCTTCCTGTTTTATTACTTTATCTTGCTTTTACTGCTTGTTCTTAAAGTGTTCAATTGCATTTATTCTGCTGCATTTATTACTGCTTGTTAGTAGCCTGATTAAATTGTAATTGTTGCTCTCAGTGTCTTAGTTTTGGTTAAAGGACTTGGGCTTCAGGCCAGTTGTTTTTCATTAAGAAGGTTTGTGGTCTGTAGTCTTGTGAGAGGAGAGGGTAGCATCTGTCCTTCTGAGCTGGGAATTGCTGGGCGATGGACTATTGTGCCTGTTGTTCTAAGTGTCTTTTTCCAGTTTAAGCACTTGGGTTCCAAACGAGTTATTTTACATTAGGAAGATTTGTGGTTTAGACTCTTGGGGCAGGAGAGTATAGCCTACACCCTTCTAAGCTGGGAATTGCTGGTTGAAGGCTCATTGTGTCTGCTATTCTGAAAGTGTCTTAGTTCTGGTTTAAGTACTTGGGCTCCAAACCAGTTACTATACATGGAGAGGGTTGTGGTCTGGACTCCTGTGGCACGAGAGGGTGGCCTACACCCCTCTAAACTTGGGATTGATTGTGAAGGCTTATTGTCTTTATTCTGCTGTAAGCACTCTGGTTCCAAACCAGTTACTTTACATCAGGAGGATTTGTGGTCTAAACTCTTGTGGCAGGAGAGGATAGCCTACACCCTTCTGTCTGGAGATTATTGGTTGAAGGCCTATTGTGTCTGCTACTCTGAAGTGCCTTTGTTCTGACTTAAGCACTTGTGCACCAAAACCAGTTGTTTCACATTAGGAGGGTTAGTTGTCTAGATTCTTGCGGTGGGAGAGTGTGGCCTAAACCCTTCTATGCTGGGAACTGCTGGCGAATTGCGCATTATTTAAACTGTTTTCTGCTGTTGTGACTGTGAGTGTGCACTTTGAATTTCTAGTACTTCTGCATTTTATAGCATAGGTTAGAGTCAGACTCATTGAATCTAGACTGTTTGGTATCACTTGAGCAATAAAACCAGCTCTTCAATGAGATACTGAAATAGCTGAGGCATCCGTTGCATCCAACTAACTATAAGTGCCTGTTTTTGCTCTAATATTGCACTTTTAATTTGTATCTGATTTCCACTGTCTGTTTGAATTGTCTGAACTATTTTTTGTCACATTTTATTGTACACTGTACAACTTCAGCTGCAGCACTACCCAGTTCCACGTTTGCTATTTCTGGGTCTCTTCTGAAACTTCTGAGCATCAACTTCAAGCCACCTTTGTTGGTGAAGGCCCTCCTGCACCATTGTCTGAGGATAGTGCTGTCTGGGTCCCATCTAATCAAAGGTGACTGGAGTAGAGCTCAGAAAGAGTGTTCACATTGGCTAGTTTGAGCAAAAAAGGGGTCTTTTTCTTGTTTTATTTAAGCCCTGTGTTTGCACCTGTTTGCGTGTAGTGCTCCATCATGTACTGCCATGTAGCAGTGTTTACCATTGGTGGTTATAGATGTAAATGTATTGTTTGTTAAATTTTTCTTTAGCATTTTGCTTGTGGTCCTCAGATGTTTCTTATGGCCCTGCTGTACTGTCAGGTGGAACACTAAGCCTAGCCTCAGAGGTATGAACACACCTCTCACCCACTAGCCACTCCTAAGTTTGATCTCTTTTCCTGATCATATAAATTTACCTATCATTATGGATGGACAATTTCCCACAGTTTCTCCAGCCAGCCTGGTCGATATGAGCATCCTGAGGCAGTGTAACAACTGCCTCATGTTCACTGACAACCCTTTACTCCTAGGCTGCACAAACAAAACATGTGAGCGATGCAACTATATTAAGAACCTGGAATACATGCTCTCTCACACACCATTCAGTACATATGACAATGAGCGGGTTGCCATCATGCACACCTCACCTCCTACTCCACCCAAACCCACATCACACATACCTACATATGTGGAGATCCTCACCAGAAACATTCCTAAACTCCAGAGACCTCTCAAACATAAACAAAAGCATGCTACACATAATACTTCTTCTGCAGAACTCATTGCACATAATAGTTCATGCACCAGTGTCTCACTGGTCAAACCTTTAAGACAAATCACAAAATGACACATATTAGTCATAGGTGATTCCATTGTGAGACACACTGATGTCCCTTTCACCAGGCTGGATAAGGAAAAGGTCACAGTCAGCTGTCTGTCAGTGCCAGGATACGCCATATCATGCATGCACTCAAGTTTCTCAACAACAGGTATTCCATCATAGTCCATGTTGGTGTGAACGATTTGAGACATACCTCTCTGGACTATATGAAGAGAGACATGACTGAGCTCTTGGACTATGTGTCTCAGGCAGTCCCTATCCTTAAGCAGCATTTTACGTTCACATAGGCTGATGCCTCAATACAAACAGAAAATGATTGGCTTTAATAATTGGCTTAGCTTCCCGTATCATTCTATAGGGATCCACTGTCTGTCAGCCTGGGATGACATGATCAACAGACCTCGATGCTTTGCCAGAGATTGTCTTCAGCTGTCACCCCTGGAATTTCAGCTACTGGCTAAGGCTGTTGCCACCCCCATAGTGCCTTTTTAGGCAGTGTCTCAAGGACAAAATTCCCAAAGTAAAAATTCCATCTAAAAACAACCTCAGGGTTAAACGCTAGGAGTCTAAACATGAATCTGCACTCACTGGAAGCTGTCCTCACCTTAGAATAGACAGACATTTGTGCACTCACAGAGACCTGGTTCAAGGCTGTGGAGAGCACCCCTGCCATACTGGGTTACACCTCCTTCCACACGTTTAGACCTCAAACTGAAGGCATGAAACCTAAAGGAGGCGGTGTATCAATTTTCATTAAAGATAAATACACCTCCAGAATGGTTAAACAGAATGATTCCCTGGAGACACTTCAAGTGCAATTAACTGTTGGTAGGACACGTTTTCAAGTCATTTGCCAGCTACAGGACCCTTTCTACTCTGCCTATTTGGATCTACTTGAGTCTAACAAGATATATCCGAACACCATGGTTTTGAGTGACTTTAGCAACCCATTCAATGACTGGGTAAATTACTTGTGCACAAACTCACTTGTCCAAATGTTCCTCGACTTTGTTAACTCCACAAGGGGTGCCAACATCCTGGATCTGGTGCTTACCAATATGGCAGACCACTGTAGCATCCCCACTGTGAGGTCCTCCCTGGTGAGATCTGACCACAAATCAGTCTTATTCGAAGTAATTATCACACCTGACCCCCCTCCCCCCAGCTGCAACTAAACTAAAAAAACTTCTCCAAAGCAGATTATAATCTTTTATGGGATGGTATAAATAACTTCACTGCACCTCCTCCCTCAGATGGAACTGGCACCTATGCTGAGCTCTACACCAATGCTCTGTAGGAACACATGTATACCTGCATTGACTTGGCTGTACCTGATAGGACCAAAACAAGCTCCTCAAGAAAGAGCGAACCTGCCTGATGGACAACTGCCATTAACAGGCTTTACAATAAGAGGAAGAAATTGTTGCCTAAGAGTAAGTGGGAGTGAGTCCTCCTAAACTGGAAACACTCCCTCCTAAGCTTAAACAAGCAAAAAAGACTTCTTATGAGATCCTCCAAAGCAAACTATAAGTCCAAATTAGCTTCCTCAACAAAGGACAACCACGAGGCATTCTATAGTTACATCCATAACCTAAAAGGAAAGGCCCAAATTTGTGCTGATCTTAGTTAATGATATCACATATACTGAACCTGCGGACATAGCTAACCATTGGCCAACAGGTTCTGTAAAAAAATCACTCCCCTGTCCCCACCACGCATACCCCATGACATCCCTACCACCTGTCCCCTACCTTGTATCTCAAGAGTAGTTTGTACATGCTCTCTCTAAGGCCAAAAACACAGCATCTATTGGACCTGATAACATCCCAGGCTGCGTCCTACATGGGCTTCAACATGAATTAATAACACCATTGGGTACTCTTTTCAAACATAGTCTAAGCACTGGCTTCATATCAGCTGAATGGAAAACAACCACCGTTATTCCCTTGCACAAAGGTGGTGCTTCCACTGACACTGGGAACTATAGACCTATTAGCCTGACTAGCCTTATCTGCATGGCCATGGAGTGAATCATCATAGATGTTATAAACAAAGATATAAGTAATCTCTAAACACTTGACCCTACTCAGTTTGGATTTGTCAAAGGGAGATCATGCCTGTTAAACCTGGTGGACTTCTTCAAGACAGTCACCGAGGCCCTGGATGAAGGGAAAGCTGTGCATATATAGCCTACCTGGATTTAGATAAGGCATTTGACACTATTCTCCCACTTAGGCATCCTTGAAAAACTCACCCAACTAGGCACCGACTCTTATCTCATTAGATGAGTTGCTAGCTGGCTCACTGATAGAACTCATATAGTCAAAATAGGGGAATTCACTTCCAACAGCAGACCTGTAATCAGTGGTGTTCCACAGGGATCAGTCCTGGGACATCTATTGTATGGAATCTATTTTTCCGAAGTACAAACAAAAACAAAACCTCTGTGGCTGACAAAGTTTGCTGATGACTGCAAACTGGCAGAGGTCATAGAATTTCCAGATGATGTCAACATCCTACTAGATGGTCTTACACAGACAAATAATTGGTGCCAAAGTCATGGCCTTAAACGCAATGCAAAAATGTATTATCATTCCTTTTGGTAAAAGCATGTTCCTGCTAATTACCACATCAATAGCAACACCTTAAGTATACACTCAGTGGTGAGAGACCTAGGCACACAGGTTGACAGCAATCTTACTTTTGACCACCATGTCTCCATAGTGGTAAGAAGGGCATTCTATATTGCTCATCTCATAAGTAAGGGCATTGCCTCCAGAGAAAAAGAAGGTATAGCCTCCCTGGACTCTTCCCTCATCAGGCCAATAATTGAGTACAATGCCCCTTTTGGTATGTACCTTTCCAAGAACCTGCAGCAATTGGAGAAACGACAAAGGCTCCTCACAAGGATAATTCAAGGTCTTCAGCATCTGTCCTATGGGGATCATCTGAAATCACTGTCACTTTATTCTGTTTCATACAGACTACTCAGAGATGATCTCTGGATTGCATCCAAGGCAGTCTCTGACCCTGCTTTACTGGAAATGCTGCATATCTGTAAGTCAAATGGTACATGGCTTACTCGCTCTAAAGACCTTAAACCTGGTATGTGACATTAATAAAACCAGCTGGAGGGACAGATTTGTCTCCCAGAAGTTACCACACCTTTGGAACAGACTACCACTTTATGTCAGTGTGCCTCTTTGGCCATCTTCAAACCCAATCTGGACGGTTGGATGGGTGACTGCAAATTCACCCCAGGGTTTCCACCTGTGTCCCTCTTGGACAGGGGCAATAGGTGCTGATCATAGAAATAAGGGTAAGAACTTGGATAGGCTTGTAAGGGCCCTAGGGCCATTAGCCTAGTAACTTCCTGTGATCCTGTGAGCCTGTGATCAATGAGGGTTGCCCTCTGTGGCAGAAGGAAGAAGTAGTCCACAAAAAAACAAACTGATAGGCCATGCAAGAGACATAGAAGCAATAAATTGGACTGCTGAGAATAAGGAAAGGATTATGTATTGTTACTATAACTCAAAATACCGAATTTGCAGACAAAAGCTAAGCTGTAAGAGTAAGAGAAATTAGATGAAAGAAAAATACTTGCACAAGAACAAAAAAGTTAAAACCTACATATAATAATTTAAGATCCTTAATGCAATAGATCAGAAAAAATATATAAATAAAGAAATATTGTGCTACCTGGAAAACAAAGTGACAGAGAACATGAGAGAAAAGTAAAAAGCAAAACAACCCCTCCCCCAGAGGTTATTAAAATGTATAAAAAAGAAACAGACATTAGAAAAACACTGGCTCTGATAGGGTACTGTATTTATACAGAGAAAACTAATCAGTACAAAAATTGCAGCTCCAAAATATTTGAAATGAAATACACATGCAAAAACTCCTGGGTATGGTAAATTTCATAGTACAAAAATAAGATCACATAGGGGAATATAAAAAAATTGTTTAGCGAGGCAGAAATTAAGCAAACAGAAAATAAAGCTATAGACCATCTGTGAATTTAAGGATATATTGTGGAAACAAACTCTGGCATAATTAAGCCGGGGTCTGTATTAGAACACCGAACATTTGACATGTTGAGTGTTCTAATATTGACCCATTTTCAGCGAACGCTGAAAATATCGAAGAAACAGAAAACCTAATTTTTTCCTAGGGAAAGAATTTGGTTGTCCGTTTCTGTTGCTTAGGTATTTTCAGCTCTCTGGTGGAAAGTTACGGGTCGGGTTCAGGTAAGTGTGCAATTGTGTGGACGTGTGGGTTAGGGCAGGTTAGGTGAGTTATGGTTAGAGCGTGGGTCAGGTAAGTGTACGATTGCGTGGACGTGAGGGTTAGGGTGGGGTAGGTGAGTTAGGGTTAGGGCACGGGTGAGGTGACTGTATGATAGTGATGGACCTTAGGATTAGCGTTTGGGTTAAGGTAAGTGGATAGTTAATGGTGTATGTATAGTTTAGTGTAGGGTTAGGTGTAAGAGTTTAGGTGTATGTGTGTGGATTGTTGTTTGTTTGATGTGCTTGTGTTGCGTGTATGTGTTTTGGAACAGCAACTTTTTTCCCTAGGAAAAAATTCGCTGTTCTGAATGTTCGATGTTTTGTATTTTCAATTGTAGGGTTTGATATTAGAACACTCGACATTTTGAATGTTTGGTGTTCTAATATAGACCCTTAAGCAGCGGTGGTACAGCGGAAGTGTTGTTGCCTCACAGCAAGAGGTTCTCCTGTTCGATTCTTGGCTGGAGTGCCTTATGTGTGGAGTCTGCATGTCCTAACCGTGGTCGAGTGGCTTCCGAAAGACATGCGTGAATGGGTGTGCCTTAGCTGAAGGTTGGGCATCCGGCTGGCAACTCGACACCATAAAAAAATCTACTGCCAATCATTAGCAGACTGGAGTTCCGCTGTGGTGACCCCTTACTGGGAAAAGCCGAAAAGACAAACAACAACAACATTGTGGAAACTCTGGCACAGGCAATATTGCAACATGATGTTCTGGAAACTTCTGCAGGAAGCTCACACAAAAGTACAGTTAGACTTGCACATCAAGGAAAACAACAGGAAATAGAGAGCTAAGAAGATACTCCCAGTCTGGAAGAAAATGATTTAAAACAATTCCTGTTTGATTTAATAGAGATGTATAGACATATTAAGAGTGATGGAAGAAATAAGATTACATAAAATAAATAAAACCAAAAATGTTCAAAAACTGGTAAAACAGATAAACACAATGTTCAAGATGGTTAAGAGAAATGCATGTGATATGACAGAATCACAATTAACTAGGATATATTACAATGCAGATAAACTAATAGCAGATAAAGTATTATCAGCAAAAAAATAGAGCAACAAAGGATTTATCATACACTATTTCCAATAATAAACTAAAAATATCAGCACAAGCAGGAAAAACTTAGAAGATTTACTGATAAATATAAAAGAAAATGCAAAATAACCAATTCATTGATGACCCAAAGAGGTTTTAAAGATAATTTGGAAACAAAGCAAAAGCAACATAATGCCACTAAAAAAAGAAGAAATATGTACACTTTTGGAGAAGCATTTATGAAGACCTTGATGAACATATGATGAACATAACAAATATGCTTAATGGATAGAAGAATTAAAAGAGGCAGTAAGATGCTATTATATAGAAGATATGAAGTAACAGTTGGAGAAACTGAGATGCAGTATCTAACTTCTGGTTAAATATATTAACGTCTTTGCACAAATATCTAACTCTGAGTAAAAATTACTTATATGGACATCCTGAACAGACACCATCTTGGTTAACAACAATGATACTCCTCCTTATAAATGAACTTGCAAGCCATCCTAAGAAAGTAGTTGTGTAAGAACTTTCCATAACAGTAGACGTCCTACATTTCACCTTTGTAGTATTCCTACTAAAGAGATAGTCTACAAAGATAGCCATACATCTGGTCAGCATACCAAAGTCTTAGGCCCTTCCAGGTGTCATATGGCATAAGTATGCCCTATGTCCAAGACATAGGGTACATAAGTGATGTATCAGTGCTTAATCCACAGAACTGAATTGCCACAGGAGAACCAGAGTAACCTAAGAGGAATAGAAAAGAAAGAACATGTGAATCCAGAAAGGGGAGAAAGAAGGACACCTCAGCCAGAGGATAAGAAAACAGAACAAAGAAGGAGGGGTGGATGGAATGTTACAACAGTGAAACATAATCCACTGTTATGGTAAGTTCTTACACAGCTGTACTTATGTCCTTCCTATTCACTGTTGCAGTGTTTCTTACTAAAGAGAAAGTTCAAAAGCTACTGTAGAGGATGAGAGGAGAAAGCAACCAAAGAACCCTATAAAAAAATATAGAGTGGTCCTGGCAAACCCAGGTCCAGCCCTAGAAACTTCATATAACTTGTAGTGTTTAACAAAAGTATGTACAGAAGAACAAGTAACAGCTCCAAAATGGTTCTAGCATCCAGACCCTTGAAAAAAAGCACCATAAGAAACTAGTGTCATAGTAGAATGAATATGAATTGAAGAAGAAAGTTGCCTATAATGAAAAGAATAACAAAAGAAAATGGCTTAGAACTCAAAGAGGAGATGGTTTTCTTAGAATCAGCTAAACCCCATTTATTGGCATGAAAGGAACCAAAAACTTTCTCAGATTTCTGAGCATCTTTATTCTTATCTAGATAATATCTGAATTGTCTATATAATTCTAAAGTGTGTAGAATTTTCCCACCACTGTTCTGAGGTAAAGGGAAAAAGGAAGGAACGCAAGTGAATGGATTGGTTTAAGGACACGTCATTGACCACCTTAGGCATAAAAGAAGGGCTGGTGCAAAGATAAACTCTGGGCCGGATTCACGAAGGCTTGCACGGAGTCTAAGAGTAGAGTAAGACTCCATGCAGCCAACATGTCTGCCGAGCGATCCAGGAACAGCCGGCAGGGGCGTGCAAGAGAGCTCCTAAAACGACTCTTGCATGGACAGGGTTAGTTTATGCAAATTACCTCATTTGCTGCTAAAAGCTATGCAAATAAGGTAAATTTGCTATCCAGGAAACCCTAACCTGTCCGAGTAAGAGTAGTGTTATTTGCAGAAATGTACTCAGTTGGCAACTAAGTACCGTTCTGCAAATAGCAAAACAGAGCCATAACAGCTCCAAATAAAGGATGCATCCAGTTGAGGAAGCATGCCAATGGCCAAATATATGGCCATTGGCATTTTTATCCATTGCAAAATAAAAAAAAATAATTATTTTCCTCGATCTCTGATGTTTAAGTGTAGCGCAGCGCTGCGCAAATGTGCTGTGCTCTAAAAACCAGAAAAACAAAAAATAAAAGCCACAAATAGGGATTTTATCCAAAATATTCATCTGCCATGCAAGTGAATGGCAGGCTGAAGACAACATGGCTATTGAGTAGAGGTTGCTAAGGGGGGAAGCTCAGTCTGAGGGATGTAACCAAGCATTAGTAGGCAATCCTATGCAAATGAGGATAAGGATAGTGAATCCCAATTTTTCCTGCTATGTTAACCATGTCCCTAGAGTGTAAGAGTAGGATAAGGGGAGTAACAGAGTAGAAGATGGGTGACATCATGAGGGGGTATGTATCAAAAAGACTGTAAGCTTATTGGAGCAGAGTGGCATATGTTTGCTGTGAGTTGCTCAGGACTAAAAGAGGTGTGTCTACAGTTGTCTAAACTGAAATCCAGGAACAGAAGGTGTACGCCGTGGCTATCACTAAAGTTTCTTGCAAAGCTGCTTACACTGTGTGCGCACATGTGTGCGCATGTAAACCCTTCTAAGCCTGTGTGCGCGTGTTTGCACCCGTGTAAGCCTGTGTAAGGCTGTCTAAGCTTGTATACATGAATGTGCACCCACCTAAGCCTGTGTAAGCCTGTGTGCGCGCATGTGTGCATTCGTGTGTGCGTGTTTGCGCTTGTTTGCGCGGCGCTGCCCCCTGTGGAAACAGTAATGGGAAAAGGAAGGAAAAGAAGTAGTAGGAAGTTAACCAAGGAGAACTAGCAGAGCTGCCAGGTGAAATCAGTCAGAATCAGCCAATTACACAGGCAGTACACTAGCCCAGCCCAGCACTTAAAACTCTGCAAACAACATTCCCCCATGTTTTTCTCAGAAACGCTGCAACACTGCAGTCTACAAAGAGAAGTGAAAACTTAAAAAGCTTAAACTGAGACATAAAAATGTTAGGGGCTACCATTGCTGTTATAAGGAAACATGTGCAAGATGCTGAGGGTGGTGCCATTGCAAATGCTGCTGAGCAACCCACAGTGAGGAGACAGAGAAGAGTGTACAGACCCAGGGTAACCTACCAGGGGCTACATGAGCTGGAGATAGTGGAGCACTATAGAGTGGACAGAGACCTCCTGCAGCAAATTGTTGAGCTGTGCAGGCCACACCTCACACACAGAACCAACAGAGGGGAACCCATCTCGGTGGAAACCAAGGTATGTGTTGGCCTAAGAATACTAGCAACAGATACCTTCCAGAGACCAACTGGTGATATTATGGGGATTTCACAGGCATCAGCATCAAGGGTACTGCACCAGTTCCTGAATGCTATGTCAGCACATGTCGGTGATCATGTATATTTCCCCAATTCCCGTGAGGTATTTGCCAGCAATATGCGTCTCTTCCAGCAAATAGCGGAATACTCTGAGGTAGTGGGTGCAATTGACTGCACACACATACACATCAAAGCACCAGCTGGTGAGCAGGGTAGGGCCTACATCAACCGCAAGGGCTTCCACTCCATCAACTGCCAGGTCGTGTGTGATGCCCAGGGCATAATACTGAATTTGTGTGCTGGCTGCCCTGGAAGCTACCACGATTCTCATATCTGGCATCTGTCGCAGCTGTACCAGACATTTGCCAATGGGGACATCTCTGATGGTCACCTAGTGGGGGGATGCTGGATAGACAATGGAGCCGTGGCTGATGACACCCATCAGAAATGCACACACACCTGAACAAGAACTCCATAATGAGGCACACGCACAAACACAAAATGTAATCGAGCATGTATTTGGGATGCTCAAGTCACGGCTCCAGTGCCTGAACACATTTGGTGGAGCCTTGCAGTACTCACCAACTACATGTACCCAAATTGTCATGGTATGTGCCATGCTACACAATATGATCCTGCGAAAACAGCTGCAGCAGGAACAGCATGGGGCAGGGCCAGACAGACCCCACCATTGCCAAGACCTGCACAGGCACAGTGTGACTCAGAGGAGGAACAACCTGAGCCTGCCCCAGTAGGCAGAAGGAGGCATGCCCAGTATGCCTTGTCCTTGGCAAAGAGGCAACGCATAGCACATACACTGGCTCAGTAGGAACCATGGAAATGATACCGCTCTCTGGCTCGCACATAAAATAAAAGGGATGCCTAACTTGACACTACCTGTTTCCAAACATGTATAGGCAATGTAGTATGTCCATCTGACATAGGCAGCCCTGCAGCACCACCTGAGGCATGATTGCCATGTTTTAAGCAATATAAAGCAGTGCTAAGCAGCCTTCACCAATATCTAGTATATGTAAACAAAATTGCTCGTGCAATGTTGGGCAAGGTCAGGGCAAGTTGAGAAAAGTCAGTTAAACATGCTCATATCTGCTTTACTGTTCCTTAAGCAGTCTGGTCTGGCCAGCGTGAAAATAAAAAGCAGTGACAGGCCATGAACCCAGTATACTGTGCACTGTAGTCACAGTACTGAACCACCAAGCCATGATAGCATTTCAGTGGCACAGACACAGCAGGAAAATTGTACACTAATGCAAACACAAAGCAATGCTGTATCATGCTCCTAAAGAGGCAAATGGGTAACCTTCCCCACACGCCTATGCAGACAGAGAACATCAGGCCAGGCGTTGTGATGTGGGTTGTGTAGGCTATGAAGTTGCAAGCTAATATACGTGACATTGGACGCTAAGATCTGTAGTACAATAGTATGCCTCAAGCCAGTATGATAGGCAACAGTACAGACTGTAATGGTGTCCTGTACATAGCAGTGCAGGCACAGCAAATGTGTATAAGTGTCAGGTGAAACCCACATCCTATGTACACCCACAGTAACAATCTGGTGTGCCCATGGGTAGAAATGTACAAAGAATAGCTGTCCCCCCTGTATGTAGAAATGTTGATAAGTCTATGCAAAGTGTCTCCTGGAAGCCCTGCAGACACAGCATGATCCCTGTTGATCTATGATACAAAGGTGAGCTCTGCTGTAAAAATACAACTTGATTTACCATACACATATAGTATAAATGTGTATACTGTGCGTGCTCACACACTCCAACAAATGTAGTGGATTTCATTCAGCATCACACTGAAAGGTCATACTGGGCATGCTCACACACTTAAAGAAAAGAAGCAAATGTCAGGCAGGAAGATACTGAAAGGTCATACTGGGCATGCACACACACTTAGGCTAAATATGGATGTGATAATAAGGGATCTATGGACAAATGAGTATAGTCATCTCTACTTCCAGAAACACATTCACAAAGTTGTCTGAAAATCCTGCTATGGGTTCACACAAACTGCCAAGGTCTGTGCATGTAGGTGAAAGGAGGTTGCCACAACTCAGCAGTCATCAGACCTGTCAGAGAGTACCACAACACACTTGCAATGAATCTGACTAGGAATGTTTAGCAGCTAGAAACACCAATGAAGTACCTTAACAAGAGGATTACTGGCCTCAAATAGTTGCCCCATGCAACAAGACTGAAATGTAACCCAATCTGTACTCTGTTGCATACTGTCTACTCAGGAGATCTCTGCCCAACAGACAGGTCCATGTCATGGTTACACTCAGATCTGTTCTGAGTTACAGCTCAATGGCACTAAATGTACAGAGCCAACTGATATTGCCAACACCCTGGCAGATAGGATCAGTGTTAACTTTACACCCCCTCACCCATGAAAGAGCACATGTCTATAATGGAAGACTGCAAAGTTGCTGTCATCACAGCTGCACAGGTAAAAAACACTCTCCAAAGCCAGTATCACAGCAGCCATGGGACTAGATAACTTCCCAGGCTGTGTAGTATCTACATCCCTGAAGTAAACATTAATATGGAAGGCCTGTGGCTACTGAAGTTTCCAGAGGACTGCAAACTAGGAGCCATCATTGTAAACACTAAAGATGTGGACATCCTACAAAAGGGCCTCACTGAGACAGATGGCTGTTGTCCAAGCCATGGGCTGTAGCTCAATGCCAAAAGGTGCATTATCATCACCTTTGTTAAAAACACTGTAGCCAAGAACTACAACATAGGTGATGGTATACTTCATGCTGTAAGCGTGACAAAAGACCCTGGGTCACAGGTGGACAGTGGATACAACTGTGATGCGCACATTCCTACAGTAGTCAGGAAACCCTCTTATGTGGCACACCTCATCACAAAATGTGTCTCATGCAGAATAGAAGAGGACATTGTTCCCCTCTACTCACCACTCACTAGAACTCTAAAAGAGTACAACGCCACTGTTGCTATGTACCTCACAAGACAACTACAACAACTGGAAAGCCAGCAGCAATACCTCACAAAGAGCATTAGTGGCCTGAAATACATGCCATGCACAGACCATCGCAAAATGCTCCATCCGTACTCCCTTGAATATCGCCTACTCAGAGATGCTCACTGCGTAACATACAAAGCTATTTCAAACATAGAGCTGTTGGATATGATCCACGTAAAACACTCACAATCACCCTGACCTTTTGACCCAAGACCACGAGTGAAATACAAAAGGAAGGGGTGTAGCCATTTACCTTATGGATAGCCACACCTCCAGGTTACTGGCACAGCATGAGGCTTTGGAGACCATGCAAGTGCAACTAACATTGGGCAAAGCTGCCCATCAGATTGTAGCCTGCTACAGATCACGTACCTGGTCTCAGAAACCTAACTCAGTATTCTGGAGAACAATGGCAAATATAAAGGTCCTATCAAACACCATTATATGAGGAGATTACAACTACCCAAACATTGACTGGGTGAATTGCTCATATACAACGTCCTTTGCCCAATGTGTCCTAGAGTTAAGAAATTCTAACACCCTGGAACAGCTGGTCAGCACGCCCACTAGAGGTGACAACATACTGGACATGATCATCACCAACATGGGGTACCAGTGTTCCACAACAGAGATAAACCCCTCGCTGGTAATATCAGATCATTAAGTAATCACATTGGACATCCACATCCCGCCCCCACACCCAGTCAATGAAACCACTGTGAAGACATTTGCAAAAGCAAACTGCACACTTCCCAAGACCAAAGTGGAACTTTCCAAACACCTCTTGCTATAGGATAATGGTATGCAATCTGCAGAATCATTTACAAGTGCATCCTATGAGCATCTACAGGGATGCATGGAATGAGACATCACAAATAAAACCAAGATGCACTCCTCCAAAAATAGGACAACAAGCAGGTGTTTGTTGTCCATAAATAAGCTAGACAAGAGAAGGAGGAAACAAACACATGATAGATCCAACTTTACTAAAGGAAAGGAATCACTGATCATTATTAGGAAGAAACAATGATCGCTCTTAAAATAATCCAAGGATGGTTTCTAAAGACAAATAGCCAAGGAATGTAAGAATAACAACCACAAAGCCTTTGGTAGCTATACCAGACATTTAGGTGTCAACATCCAAATATGCTGTCAGCTACTGAAAAAAGGAATGACATACACCAAACCAACTTTCATTGCCCACACCCAGGGGGACAAGTTCAGTGTAAACTCTCCCCCATCACCCCCAAAAGGGCCTGTGTCCATCACAGAAGGATGCAGAGACCCAGACGTCATGGACATGCAGGTAAAGACAGCCCTCACCAAAGCTAAGAACATAGCATCAATGTGACTGTATGTTGTCCCAGGCTGTGGCTTACACTAGGCCCATAAGGAACTACACCCTCACCTACATTCACTGTCCAGACTCAAGCTTACCACAGGCTATGTACCCAAAGAATGGCATACACTAACAGTCATCCAGTTCCACAAAGGGTGTGCCAAAACAGAACCTGGAAACCATTGCCCAATATGTGTACTCAGCCTGGTCTACAGAGCTATTGAGCAAATTGTCATGGAACCCATACACTGAGACATTGGAGATCTCCAGACACTGGACTCTACACAACTTCACATTGTTAAAGGCAGAGCCTGGCTCCCAAACCTAGTTGACCTATTTAAAACAGTTACCATGAACATAGATGGAGGTGAAAGTAGTCCACACAGCCCACCTGGAACTCACTAAGGGCTTACCACACCATTCCCCACTCTGTCATCATGGACAAGTGTACCAGCTTGAACATGAACAGCTATGTCAGAGGATGGGTGGCCAAGTGGCTCACAGATCAAACACACATGTTCATAGTTGCTGGTGCCATGTCCAACTCTAAGCCAGTCACAAATGGCATCACACAGGTCTTGGTCCTGGGACCCCACCTGTTCAGTAGATACTGCTCAGAGGTACAGGCAAGCATGGCAGGTGTATGGCTGAACAGGTTTGCAGATGACTGGAAACTGTGGTCCATAATTGACTGTACAGCTGACACAGACATCCTCCAGAAGTGTGTTACAGAGACAGATACCTGGTGTCAAAACAATGCCCTCAAGCTGAATGGCAAAGAATGCATAGTCATCCCCTTTGGGTAATACAAAGTGCACACAAATTACCACATAGGTGGTAATCCAGCATGTACAGAGAAAGTCATTATGGCCCTGGGGACACAGGTAGATAGTAAACTCACCTTTAATGATCACATGGCCAAAGTGTTTAGACATTCCTTCAATGTAGGCCATCTAATGTCACCTAATGTAACCCACTTCGCATAGTCTGATTATGTCACCATCCTACAAATATACCTATGGAAAGGCTAAGTCCTAGTAATGTGTATAGCGAGTCATATTAATGCGTACTTCTCTAGTATCATGAAGTAGTTAAGTAGGGGTTTGAATCCTGCACTGGATAACTTTGTGTGTTTGTTTGTGGTCTTCTTGGGAAGGAGCAACCTTTTAGGAGAGTAGTGAAATACCTCAAAAGTGGTAATCTAACCTTTGTCAAGTCTGATGATGTCACCATCCTACAAATATACCTGTGGAAAAGAAAACTCCCAGTAATATGTATAGCGTGTTGTGTTAATGCGTACTCCTCTAGTATCATAACGTAGTTAGGTAGGGGTTTGAATCCTGCACTGGGCAACTGTGTGTGTGTGTGTGTGTGTGTGTGTGTGTGTGTGTGTGTGTGTGTGTGTGGTCTCCTTGAGAAGGAGCAACCTTTTAGGAAAGTAGTGAAACACCTCAAAAGTGGTAATTTAATCTTTGTCAAGTCTGATGATGTCACCATCCTACAAATATACCTGTGGAAAAAAGAGCTCCCAGTAATATGTATAGCGCGGCATGTTAATGTGTACTCCTCTAGTATCATGAAGTAGTTAGATAGGGGTTTGAATCTTGCACTGGACAACTGTGTGTGTGTGTGGTCTCCTTGGAAAGGGGCAACCTTTTAGGAAAGTAGTGAAACACCTCAAAAGTGGTAATCTAACCTTTGTCAAGTCTGATGATGTCACCATCCTACAAATATACCTGTGGAAAAAAAATCTCCCACTAGTATATATAGTGTGTCGTGTTAATGCATGCTCCTCTATTATCATGAAATAGGTAGGGGGTTGAATCCTGCAACTGTGTGTGTGTGTTGTGTGTGTCTCCTTAAGGAGAAAGGAGAAACCGAGTAGGAGAGTAGTGAAACATCTCAAAAGTGGTAATCTAACCTTTGTCAAGTTTGATGATGTCACCATCCTACAAATATACCTGTAGAAAAGAGGACTCCCAGTAATATATATAGCGCATCGTGTTAATGCGTACTCCTCTAGTATCATGAAGTAGTTAGGTAGGGATTTGAATCCTGCACTTGGTGAGTGTGTGTGACACTGTTGGTCAATGTGTTATGGGTTTTGCTTTTACTACTGTATGACATATCAGTATGCATTGCACATGTGAGCTAGCTGTGTGGCAAATACATATACGTACATGTTACCTCAATGATTGCATGTGTGGGAACCCTGCTTTCTTCAAGAACACAGCTGTCATCCTTGCCAGACTGTGCTGCTGCTTCCCAGACCTTAGGTCACATCTGTATGCTTGTGACAAGCCCAGCCACTGCAGTGATCCCTGGCCTAGGTCATCTGTGTCACACAAAGGCATTACGGTTCCTATTGGAATGTGTGTGTGAGGGTCTATGACCGAGGTATATGTCAGACCTGTTCAAACGCAGCAAAGTCTGTCAATGATGACTATTCATAACAGGTGTTGAACAACCTTTGTGGATATGCATGCAGACCCCTTATTGCTTATGTGGTCCACTGAGGGATCTCAAAATACCTTTGGAAATGTGATTAACAAAGGACAGATGACATAACACTTAGTTGCATATACACATCGGTACCTGTTCATCATGTTGGTGGGTACTACCTATGTGGTACAGTGGGGATAATGTGTTCCGTAAAGGTGGATGACTATGCTTAGTTTGGCTTATAGCTTTCCAGCATGGGTTTGACAACAGGCGTCTGTCTGTATGATACCCTTGTGCAGGATGTGTGTGTCATCTGGAGAATGCATTATAGGCCACAGTATGCATTATCAGATGTGGATGGACATATCCCTACTGTGATTGCTTGTACCTAAGAGAGCTATATGCCAAAGAGGAGTGGTGTCAGTAATGGGTGCAGGTGAATACCAGTGGTTACTGGCATAGTATAGTACCTGAAGGATCCAAATGTTGCTGTGTGTCTTACATCTGTGTGTCGGTTGTCAAGACATCATCTAACAATTGGTTATGGTCAGGCTGTGGAAGTTATGTATACTACCAGAATGCAAAACAATGACAGATAGTAACAGTATCACCCACAACACAGTGTCAAACCATGTCATACACACATGTGTAGTCAGGTTCCGAAATGTGTGTAGTACAATGCATACTGGCCACCAATAGAAACTATGGAGTGTTACTGTGTAATACAGAGCATGTCACCCTGGCCATGTGTCCATTATGCACGTACATGTAGACAGTGCACCTCCACCATGTTCACAACTGTACACCTGCAAATCTGTGCTACACACATCCCACACATACTGTCTACTCTCTAACACATGCTGCCAATACTGCACACATCAGCCAAGTGGCATGTGGCCGGACAGTACACAATTGGAACCAACACTGGTGTAAACAACACTACAATGACAATCATAGCATTAATGCATCATGCCTGTTCAGCTACACCTTCAAGCATATCATTACACTGTACTGCTGACAACATGCTAACATTGCTGTTCCTGCATCGATGTTACAGATGACAGGAGGTGGCACAGGTTTCATCATATGCACAGGGTGTGTTGTTGGTTTGCCAGAGGCCTACAGTGAGCCATCCAATCAACATGTATGTGTGTGTGTGTGTGTGTGTGTGTGTGAGGGACAAGAATACTGGAATGGGCCAATGTTGATGTAATGTGTGTGGGTATGTGTTAGCCCTAGGTGTCTGGAGTATGTGTGTGTGTCTGCATGCACACAGTTCCACCATGTGGCTGCCATATATGGGTATTTGTGGGGCAGCCACAGACTGCACCTGCGAGGCTTCACAGATCACCGTCTCTGACAATGGACATGGTACCTGTGCCTGGCAGGGGTGCTACTGACACTATCAGGTACTAAGCCAGACTGGGTACTATCCCCAGAGGTGGATGGATGTACACTGGACACAAGTCCCTGCTGGGACTGTCCAGAGCCACGTGCACGTGGTCTTCTAGGATGTTCTATGGACAGCCCACCCCAACATTGCTGGGGCTGGTACTGGCACTATGGGAGCGGCTGTGGCTTGAGGGACATCTGCAGTGACTGCCAGCTGCTGATGTTGCTGGCATACGTCCACGTCAATGACTCAACCATCCCACACTGTCCTGACACATGGACATGACATTGCGGAGGATATCTAATGTCTCTCCCCAACGTCTATCAGTGACCTCGGTGTAATGACGGATGGCACCTGCTAGGTCATGGATACTGTCAATGACAGCGGTGTTATGTGCCCTCGGTGCCCTTAGTCCCTGTCTGGTGTACCGTTCCATATGTGCCTGTGCCTCCATGACAGCCTGGAACATGCATGATGTTGTCAGACCTGTGGCACGTCTGCCAGTGGCATGATGAGTGGCAATGCTCCTAAGAGAACCCCTGGACATCTGCCTATGTGGTACCCTTCCACACATCTGGGATGGATGCTGTGTTGGGATGCATGTGCCATGGATACCACACTGTCCTGGCCAATGCCAACTGTACGCTGTCCCTCAGCTATGGGCATTGGTGATGGATGTATTGGCAGTATGACTGTATGCATGGATGGGGTGGACAGCTGTGTACTGTCAATTGACGGCCCCACGACAGACCCTGGCAAACATGCCTGTGCCTCAACACACCTATCATCAGTATCAAACCTATCATCAGTATCACTGTTTTGCTCGGTGACATCAGTTTCCCTGCTGCAGTGAACCAGCCCAAGGTCAGCACCTGTAAGAGGAAGACAGGAAACACACTTTACGACCTGTACATGATGTCGGCACACATGCACACATGCACACATGAACACATGCACACATGCACACATGAACACATGAACACACACACGAACACATGAACACATGCACACATGAACACATGCACACATGCTCACATGAACACATGAACACATGCACACATGAACACATGCACACATGAACACATGAACACATGCACACATGAACACATGAACACATGTACACATGCACACATGCACACATGAACACATGAACACATGCACACACACACACACACACACACACACACACACACACACACACACACACACACACCACCACCAGCAATCCAGAACATACTCAACAGGGAGTGATGGTGGGGTACAGTATCACAAGGCAAACAGTTATATCACATGTGTCAGCATGCAGGACATGTGTTTCCCAACAGCATTCAATGCGAGTGTTGACAGCCCTTGCCAATAACACTATACATGTCTTTGATGCATGTGTGTTGTTGTTCAGTGATTGGCCTCACCCTGGAACGCACTGTGTACATGGACATGACAGTGCTGTGCAAGTATTATAAACTGCAATGTTCTGTGCACCATCTCTCACAGGTATACATACCATGGCTGGATGTGTATCTGTGTGTCACATAGATATCCATTTCTGATTAGAGCATCTGTGTCTTCAGCAGATAATTGTGGGCACAGGATTAGCACATGCATGCTATGTATACACACAGGATGAGTGGTGCATGTTTACCTGATGGAATACCATTGCTCAACATGGCCATTGTACAGTGGTTATAGTGAGTGTAGGACATATTGTGCACATGTCAGTGCCAGACATGACATGGCATGCTACAACACGACTGCAACATTAAACATCACACAGCCACAGTGTCATGTGACCTATACACTCAATAGCATTACAAGACATATATGTGTCACTTTGTACAAATGGTGATTGCTATGCATATTGTGTATAGGTGCCTATGTTTGCACACACACAACACTGAGGTGCATAGCAGGTAATGCTATGTGTAGTACTGTGGTCACTGTAACTGGATGGGGTGTACTACCATGAGCCATCATCATGCAGCATCATGTAGTCACTCAAGGCTACTAATGTGTGCCAGAACGGCACATACCATGCTGTTCTGGAACTGCAGTACCATGGCTACATTTACCATTTCACAGCCAGTTGTTACATGGGTTTGTATGGTGCACAATACGGGGCATTGCCTACCATGAATGTGTAATGTGTCGAAGAGTGTCGCACAGCCACATGTGAGGCATCTACCCCTCAGGTATATTATGTGTGCTGTGTGGTTGAAGTGTGGGATACTGTAGTGTGACCCTACAACAGGTGTCTGAATACGCCATGTGTAGCATGTTAACGTGTACTGCGTATGACAGTGTTGTGTATGTTGTGTGCATGTGTATCAACTCTGCCTATCCAATGTCCACATCAGTGTTGCCACAATTGTGTGGAATGCTCTGTGTATTGTATGTGTTTTAGGCAGCTACACACATTACTGGGATGTGCATAGTCTCACAGCAAACATGCACAGCATGCATTATGCATATGTGTGTTATGTGTACATGGCCTACACCTCACCTATGACATGCACATTTAATTAGCAGTATTAAAGGTAGAACACACTCACCAGCATGGGTCAGCTGCCTTGCTGTCACACCAGAGGGACCTACAAGGATATGAGACACTTTGTCAGTGGAAACAACTGTGGCATTGCTACTGTGTGTTTGCAATCATACAGTAGTACAATGGTTGACAGTCACAGGCCTACAGATTGTATTCCTAATTATTACCATTGCACAACACTAGGCACCACATCATCTAACTACACAGTACACATCTCACATAAGCATGCTCTAACAGTTGAGGTAACAGTAGTCTACAGCTATGCCATGTTACCTGCATGCTCCATGTCAGCTTGCTGGGTGACTCCAGCCTCCATGATGACACACGTTAGTTGTTGGGGTTGTTGTTGGCCAGGAGCCACCTGGCTCAGGAGCAGCTCCTCCACTCTGGTGAGGTGGGGATGGATGGCTACCCCCCACCTGTGGCAAGCTGCTGTCTGCGGATATCAGATGCATGCTGCCGGACATGTCTAATTAAATCACTGCAGTGATGACGTACCTGCTCATATGTCCGGTTATGCATGCCTATAGCATTTACCCGACGGACAAGCTCTTGCCACAGTGCAGTCCGCTCATGCTGGTCCTGGCTGGTTCTAGAGAACAACAGGGCATACTGCTGCACCAGGCTGGATGTTATGACCTTTTCCTCCGCTGTGCTATAGGCGGGATTACGATGGTGGGACATAGCCCTGGAAGACAATGAAACAATATGTGTGAGCAAGTCATGAGGCACACGTATATTTCTAATGTACAGATATCAATTAACTGCCATATATAGCAACCTATTGGCTGTCAGAATATACACACTTTCAATACCACATGTCAGTACTCAACCCACAACTGCCTGACAGTGCCTGGCACACTCTATATATCAAACCACGTTTTGCACAGCAACAAACTTACAACAGTATGTAATACTATACAACAGTACATGGCACACTGTATGCGACACAATGTACAACCTAGACACATGAAATTGTAATCCATTGCAATGATTGTAAAGTCCAGTGACAGTATCTCCAGTATACCACACTAGTCGTTGATGGCAGACCCCTGCCTAACATATGTGCACATTTGTGAATATAGGTGGCATACTGCTGTACTACACTATACATGTTGCTAGATACACACCTATATCCTGTAAAACACATATGACCGAGGCCATGGTACAGGCATACACACACACACACACACACACACACACACACACACACACATCAGACATACATACCAGACACATAGGTATGGCAACACAGGTGACCTTTACCTGTGTACCTTACAGTACTATGTGTCAGTAGTTATGAGACCATATGCCTGAGGTATGTAATCTGTGAGGACTACAGGGAACACACAGAACAGTGGTTCCAATCAATGTGGACGTACACCATACTGTGCTGTTTAGGCATACAGCCTCAGGTAGTACTACAGTTCATACAGGGGTTGGATTCGCCAGTATTAACACTCGATGAGCATGCATGTACTGCTTTGGCCTACAATGGGCACCCCAGTCGACAACAAGGCACTATGTCAGAATGTATGGCATACTGCTTTTTCAGCCTAGCAATTGTATACACATCTTTTGCTGGGATCACAGCTAGGATACATAATACCATGACAGAAACAGATTCCCACTAAGCTATCACACATAAACCAAACTCTGACACATTCACCAGCACATTCACCATCACACTCAGTCAAATTCACATAGCAATTATTGCAACAAGTACATGTGGGTGTATATCACTTCATAGGTAGGTAAGAGGCTAATGGCCCTAGGGCCTATAGAAGCCTAGCCATACGCTACCCTGGCCTTTGACACACAGGTCATTGCATTTCACATGGCCCTGTCAAGCAAAGACACAGAGGTGAATGCCTGGGTGTATTCACTATCTCCCATACAATCTTCATGATTATTTATGATGACTGCTAATAAGGAGCTTTGTTTGCTATGGATAGTTGGTTTGTTCCAGAGTATGGGATGTCTCTGAGATGGGAATCTATCCCTCCAGCATGTGCTGTTTATTGTAGTCAGAAGGTTTGGGTCCCTAGAGTGTGTAGCACATAGAGATTGTGATCTGTTTACGTGCAGCATGTCCAACAGCTCTGGTTTTTACATAGCTTAGTATGTTAGGCAGAGGTAACCTCTGGGTAGGCGGTATGCAACACAGTGTAGTTGTGGGTTTGCGAGATGGTCTGCATAGGGCATCTGTTTGAGGCTGGTATTACTCTTTGTGAGGTATGTCTTTGTTGTTTCCAGTTGCTGTGGATGTCTTGTGAGGTACATACCACATGGGGCATTATACTCTATAATGGGCTTTATGTGTGATGAGTAGAGGGGAACACTGACCTATATTTCCCTGGGTGACACACCTTTTGTGATGAGGTGTGGCAGGTAGACAGATTACATGACTAGTGTGTCACTGTAATCACAGTCCAAACACAAGCGTGATATTCCAATGGCAATAAAATGAAAGTAAAATGTTCCAACAAGTCAGTTCATAAAACAAACATAAAATTTATTTAAACGAGTAAGCAAGGCTTCTTCAGACTCTTAAAACAAGGACAAACACCATGAACAACCTTTTTAAAAACAACCAATACTCATCATTGGTTAAGTCACATCACATGTTCTATTCATTTAAAGGTACAAGGGCTGGTATAATATTTACCATGCCAGTGAATCTATTGCACTTATAAAATCATAAAATATGCATCAAGATTTATAATTCAATACATTTCAAGGATATACATGGTATACAAAACCATATATGAAAGTATATTGTACTGAACTGTAAACAATGTTTCACGATCATGCATGAGTTTAAACTCAGCGCTTTCAAAACATGTTCGTTTCATTGGGGTTGAAGAACAACGAATATGCAGTTATCACACTGGCTCAACTGTTAACAAAAAACTGCCTTGAGTGAAATTTCAGTGCCATTAGAACATGCTCGTTTCATCCGGATTAAAAACAACGTTAATGCAAAAATCGTGCTCTCTCAACACTTTACATATGAACTAGTTCAATAGTTAGAAATCTGTCTTAGATGAAGTTTCAATGTCCTTAGAACATGTTCGTTACATCAGACTTAGAAACAACATAAATACAAAGATCGCACTTTTTCAATACTTTACGTACAACCTGAGTGTCGATTCTTTCACATATAAAATGTTCATAGCTTTTCAATTGCTTACATTAGAACATTCTCGTTTCATCAAGTTTAAAAACAACGTTAATGCAGAGTTCGTGCTCTCTCAACACTTTACATAAAAACTAGCTCAATAGTTAGCAGATATCTGCCTTAGATGAACTTACCATGTACTTAGAACATACATCAGACTTAAAAATAACATAAAACAAAGATCGCACTTTTCAAAACTTTACGCAAACCTTGGTGTCGATTCTTTCACATATAAAAAGTTCATAGCTTTTCAACTACTTACATTTAAAAGTCAAACTCATTGTGTACAATCAGCTGTTAACCTAACTGTATGTAAGATGCAGAATGCGTATAGACGCTACTATGCATAATTTGTTGATTCGTGAATCATATAAACATTCAGTGGTTAATTAAGCGTAAACTTACGGCATTGGAATGTTTAAGCAGAAGGAAACAGATGTTGTAATAAAAAGGTACCTGCTAGAAGGTATATTACTGAATTTCATAGACATGTAAATACAAGTAAATATCAAGATAGATAAAACTGAAACGTAAAATTCAAAAAGCAATAATAAATGAAGTTAAAATTAAGTATAGACATTAGGACTGCAGCGCAAAAAGTCTTAAGGTCTAAAACCTGTGTCGCAGTACTTTAATACAATCACAGTAAACCAAATTTCACTGTAACATGTTGCGCTTTATGGACTAAGCAGCATCTACAACCAGAGTGTATACATTTAAAATTATTATTAAACTCTGCATTAACGTTGTTTTTAAACTTGATGAAACGAGAATGTTCTAATGTAAGCAATTGAAAAGCTATGAACATTTTATATGTGAAAGAATCGACACTCAGGTTGTGCGTGAAGTATTGAAAAATTTATGTTGTTTCTAAGTCTGATGTGAAACTTCATCTAAGACAGATTTCTAACTATTGAACTAGTTCATATGTAAAGTGTTGAGAGAGCACGTTTTTTGCATTAAAAATCGTTGTTTAATCGATGAAACGAGCATGTTCTAATGGCACTGAAATTTCACTCAAGGCAGTTATTTGTTAACAGTTGAGCCAGTGTGATAACTGCATATTCGTTGTTCTTCAACCCCAATGAAACGAACATGTTTTGAAAGCTGAGTTTAAACTCATGCATGATCGCATTTGAAACATTGTTTACAGTTC
Organism: Protopterus annectens; assembly: GCF_019279795.1. NCBI lineage: Eukaryota > Metazoa > Chordata > Ceratodontiformes > Protopteridae > Protopterus > Protopterus annectens. Next base: position 920,074,180 of record NC_056747.1, read on the forward strand.
AGTACTTTCATATATGGTTTTGTTGTATACCATGTATATCCTTGAAATGTATTGAATTATAAATCTTGATGCATATTTTATGATTTTATAAGTGCAATAGATTCACTGGCATGGTAAATATTATACCCAGCCTTGTACCTTTAAATGAATAGAACATGCGATGTGACTAACAATGATGAGTATATTGGTGTTTTTAAAAGGTTGTTCATGGTGTTTGTCCTTGTTTTAAGAGTCTGAAGAAAGAAGCGGTAAAAAGCTATGTTTGTTAAATAAATTTTATGTTTGTTTTATGAACTGACTTGTTGAACATTTTACTTTCATTTTATTGCCATTGGAATATCACGCTTTGTGTTGTTTGACCATTATTTTATGTATAGAGTGAGTTCCTATCTCAACTGAAAGCAGCCCTGCATTTGGACTTGGATTTTTACTAGTGTGTCACTGTGATTATCGAAGGGGAGACTACAGTCCACCTGTGTCCCATGGTCTCTTATCACACATTCGGTGTTAGGTAGACTGCCACCTATGTGGTAGTTCATGGGTATGGAGTTTTTGCCAGAAGGGATGCCAATGCAGTTTCAACATTGAGCTTGAGTCCATGGCTTTGTCACCAGCCATCTGTCGCAGTAAATATGACATTGTCTCTCTCTCTCTCTCTCTCTCTCTATATATATATATATATATATATATATATATATATATGGATTCAGTTTATAACCTCGAAATACTGAAATATCGAATTTCAGTATCTCGAGACTATAAAACCGAATCCACAAAACACTGGCACAAAAAAACAGCGAAATTCACAACACCACACACTATACCACACATACACCACAACACCCACATCACAACATAAACAAACAAAACTACACACATACACAACTCATACACACATAAGCAGGGGTAAGCCCTGCACCCCATATGGGGGTTGCACTCCCACACCCCCTACTTATATATATACTAACTCCGAGATTGCACAAACACAAAACAAAAGCCAACTCACACACATACATCGTCCGACCCCTCACACACACATCAAACACATCAGCACACTCACATACACTCTAACTCCCACTCAAAACCTTTAGAAAACACTTACCTGACATAACATCTACATCCACACACAGCACCGCGCACCATCAAAACACAATCCCGGACATTACGCAGCATAAGGTCATAACCGTGAATTCGACATATATTCGAGTTCGCGATTATGACCTTTCACTATTTTTAACATTCGGCTTTATAGTCTCGAGATACTGAAATTCGACATTTCAGTAATTTGAGGTTATTAACTGTTTCCATAGATATATATATATATATATATATATATATATATATATATATATATATATATACACACACACACACACACACACACACACACACACACATAAATATAAACATACATTGGTGTACATATAGCTATCCATATAGGCACACATACGGTCCACCTTTCATGGTGGGAATATCAATTATGCGAAGGTTGCGTGGTATACTGCTATGTACTAATATTGCACAGTGTTGTGTGGAATGCATTGACAGTGATCTTAGCACATGTAGCTTTAGCAGGCCTCACTGGCTGCAACACTGCAAACCTGACAATTCATACCCACAGTGTTTAACCACCACATGTCATATACCAGCACTGTATGCTGTCTTGTTTGCCACACACTACAACCTACATAGAAGTATGCATATAACAACCTTCAACAACATACATATGTCCACCCTTCACAATCAGTTGCAATATGTCCCTTGCTCCATGCACATGTACAGATGCTAATATATCTGACACAGACAGATCTCTCCGTATGTGTGTGCCATACACACACAAGCTCCACACTGTTGTAAGTCCATGGACCTCACAGCTGACCTGCTGGGCCTTGCTGCAACATGAACAGGTGTCACATGTGAGCACACAGTAATATTAGAGGGTGTATATATAGCTGCAAATGCTAGATTAGCATACTAGCCTGGTACAGCTGTTGCCATTGCTAAGCTACACGTTAATATGACTATCATGCATTTGTTACTCTGTCACATCCTTGTTTATATAACTGTATGCGCTACTCCCCCAAACAGCCATTGTACACACTACTGTACAGAACAGAGATAACATGGATCAGATGTTTGACATTTAATGCTGAACTACATATATCACAGTCATATCCCACTGCACACACCTACACACTGATTTCTCCATGGCAGTAGTTATGCAGGGCATCTGTGCAAAGATACGTACTGCTGCCACATATGGATGTTTCAAAGTATGTAGAGTAGTCTTCAAATACATCTACTACATGCCAGTAAATACATATCTGTTACATACCTTTCCTTTGTATGTGTTCGTAGTTTTCCGTTTGGTGTGTCTTTGGCTTTTTTTTTCCCCTGGTGTGGGTGGGGATGTGTGTCTCTCTGTCTGTCTCTGTCTCTTTCTCTCTCTCAGCATCTGCAATGGGATGATTGCATGTGTGGCCAGCAAGTACAGCCTGCTTTTATAGGTATCTGCACAAGTGCATGTGATGGCCTCTGCACCAATTGGTGGCCACCATTTGGTAATTGCATGCAGCCTGCTGTGTGGTAACTGCAGTACTCACTGTCATAGCAACCCAATGCTATAAATTGCTAGGTGAGGTAGGCGTAGGCCTTTCAGCTTTCCAAAGTGGGGCCCATGCTTGTTTGCTGTGGACACCGTAGTGTAAGTCAGAAGGTTGGTATATTTCATCTAAATGTTGCTAAGGGTGTAGCCAGTTATTTGTATGTTGTACTCAGACCTGAATGTTGCCTCTTCCAGTACACAGTTGACAGTGTAGAATTGTACTCACCCCTAGAAATGCTAACACAAGATACATGGGAGTATGGAGTCTATTTACAATTAGCTGCCATACATATGTAGTTATTGAGATGTTTCCATTTGGCACATGAACTGTTTGGGAACATCTATACTGTGGACATTAATGTACTCACTTCTGCAGTGGTGTGCTTTTTATTTTGTTGACATTATCACAGGATGCTCATGAAACTGGACAATTCCAGTACTGAGTATGCCTACCTACATCCTTGCTGTAACTTGAACACACTGGTATTTTATACATTTGTGTGGGGATTGTCCTGCTATGATACTATGTGGGGGTTGTGAAGTGCTGCTGTAACAGTATTTACTGCTAGAATGTCTGGTTCTGTTATCACAGTCATGTAATGCAGTTCCACAACAACTGCTAGTATAGTTCCACAGAACAGGTTTTGTGTTATGGCATTCCTGCCTTTCCTTTATAATCACACATTCTGATGCACGATATATATATTTCAGCAACATCTTACTGTATATCTACTGTGGCCTAGTGGTGCTTCATGCAGTCTAGTGTGTCCAAGGTCTGGGGTTCGAGACTGGCAGTGGTGTTTTATTTTGCTGCTGAGCAGAACAAGGCCCCTCATATGCAGGGTGACTAAGGCACTTTTAAGCAGTTGTAAGCAGGTTTGCGCGGGTTTGCATGACACTTAGCAATACTAAGCTAAGCGCACACATGTGCACACTCGCTCAAACCCGCTTACTACTGCTTAAAAGTGCTTACTCCCGCTAACCCCCGCACTCATTTCTTTGAAAGAAAAGAAAATGAGGAGATAGGAAAGTGGTGAAAAAAGGGCACAAAGAGGGAAAGACAGTAGGAAAAACAGCTCGGGATGTGCAGGACGGGTGTAGGGAAGGTCCATAGCTGCCCATTTCTTTAACAGCAACAGCTGTGCATATACTTGTAATTTGGAGGGAATCTTGAAACCTTCCACCCCTGAGAGAGGGGGGTGAAGACAATGAAGTATGTTGTACTGCCAATTGAATTTAAGTGTCTGTGTCCAGCGGACATTTGTGTAAAATGGGCAGCTATGTATGGGGCGTAATTTTTTTGAGGGAGCAGATTGCCCATTTTTTTTTTTCAGGTGAGAGTGGAATGTGAGGTAGGGGAAGTTGGTATGTTGTGGGAGGTAGGTCGGGGAGGTAAACAGACAAGACAAACAAGGCACATACAGGGGCGGAATATGACATATGGGGTGGGTGAACACAATTGATGGGGAAGGATGTTTGGAAATCGCAAGCCCATGAGCCCACAGATGGTAACAGTGGAACTGAGATCCCCACTCATGGGCAGTCACCACTGCACCTTCACAGCCCGGAGGGTGGCTGTGCTGGGGGCTGTGTAGGAGGGGCAGGCTCACTAGTGAGTCGCGCCACTCTTGCCTCGAGCTGGCGTAGGGGATCAGCGACTGAACGCTGGATCTCCCTACGCACCACAGCCCAGACCCTTCGGAGGGTGACAGGTGGCCCTCCTCCACCCACACTTGCATGGGGGGCACGATACCCATCCCCTGCAGTGCTCCCACCTAAAGGTGGCACAGGACCAATGGAGGAGGGGGGCCCGGGCTGGGAACCGGACCTGCTGGTGCCAGGTGCAATTGCCAGCTGAGGAGGGACAGGTGGGTCCGCTGGGACCGGCCTTCCCATATGTTCTGTGTTTAGGTGTATTTAATGACAACATAGACAACAGCATTCCAAATTAGTTGTAACAGCATGCAGTAATATTTGCATTAAACCTACACACCAGGGTTCCAACAGTTGAACAGCAAGCATAACACATGCATATATTGAACGACAGTGGACATTCCAACAGCATGCAGGAATGATTGGTGGCAGCAGGCCACCAAGATTGTGGTGTTTGAACATGGCACATGCATCAAAGTAAATGCAGAGATTTATAAAACAATAGGACATATGTCCCAACAAATGTTTTCAGATTAGACATACACATTGAGGTGTGGAATTGCATTGTTTATGCACATACAGTAGGGTGTAAAAAGATACTTCCATTAACATCTTATATGTACTTATAATTTACACTACATTCCTATTGACTGCATTATTACATTAGGCAACGTGCATTAAGTTGTGTAATGGGTTTGGCTAGTTCATTATATACCTGACCTATATCTGACATACTAACTGTCCAGGATGCAGATGTTATTGCTACGTATTTATATATTTCATGTATATTTATATATCTACATATCTGGATGTGTTCACGTGACATTTTCAGTTATATTTCTACAGCCCCCTACATTTCTAGCAGCACACTCACATTTCTGGGGAACACATTAACAAGCTACTCTTGTGCCAGATTTACCTATGCATGCCAGCCATTAACCAACTGTTGAGGACTGTATATATGCTTCACAGCTACTGGCACTCCCTTCATCCACTTTATATAGGACTGCCCAACTGTGGGTTGACAGCGCTTAATACAACAGTACTATTTATATAATGCAAGAGTACAACAACATTTCAAAGTAAGTGACACGGACACACTCCAGGTATTATACCTTTATTAATTACATTACACACTTTTCTAGAGGCTCTCTCATTTATTTGATATTACAGTGCATGCAGAAGACTTATTCAAGATGTATTATACCTTTATTAATTGGTTACAACACTCTTTTTCAGGCTCTCTCACTTATTTTATATAACAGTACATGCAGAGATATTATTCAGGACTTATTTTACCTTTATTAATGGATTACAACACTCTTTTTCAGGCTCTCTCACTTATTTTATATAACAGTACATGCAGATAAATTATTCAGGGCATTTTATGCCTTTATTATTGGGCTACAACACTTTTTTCAGGCTCTGTCACTTATTTTATATAACAATACATGCAGAATAATTACTAACCTGCCTGGTGGCACAGCCTTAGCAGCCTATCTGCATAGGCTTGCTGATTCGCAGCACGGACACCTGCAGCTGTGAAGTAAATGAAGGGATATTGAGACATATCTGTCCATTATATAGACTACAATAGCTATTCTTACATACTCCATTCCATAGATACCTACTCAGTAGTGGGACATTGTCATTTCCACGGGCCTCCTGTATCCACTGGTTCAGTTGGTCCTGCTTCTGTCTCTTCAGGTCTGCATGATGGTGTCTGACCTGCTCACCAGTCTGAGGGATGCCTGTGGCACTGGTGAGATCATGTGCTAGACGGTTCCATGCCTCCGCTTTGTACTCCGTGCCTTGGAACTGGCCCTGCAGGAGTCTTGCATCATGATGATAGACAAGGAGCCAAACCATCAGTTTTGACTCCTCAGTGCCTCACCATTGCGCTCAAAAATGAGAGCCCTCTCCAGCACCAGCCATTCTGTTTGCAGATGGGAGCTACAGCCAGTTATGGCAATTATTCCTGCCTATGGGGCTTAAATATGGCTCATTTCCCGCACTTATTTGTGATTGGCCGGTTTTGAAAATTCTAGGCTGAGTTGAAACCTGCTTAGCACTGAGTAAACTTTCATTAATATGTATATGTATGTTGACAGTGCATGAACAGCAAAAGCTGTCATGGCTTAGTGGTTCTGTACTTTGATTATGATGCACAGTATCCCGGGTTCGAAGCCTGTCATTGCTTTTTATTTTACTACTGGCCTGACCAGCTAGGATGTGTGGCTATGTTTAGCTGACTTTGCTCTACTTTGCCCACCCTTGCTCTACTTTGCTCTACGTTGCCTGACATTGCCCAACGTTGCGCTAGTTGGCGCAGTGCGCAGCTCTGCGCAAACATGTTTTGTATGTGCTAGCTGGTGCGATGCGCAGCTACGCGCAAAGCCATTGCGCTAGTTAAAGCAGTGCTTAGCTATGGGCAATTATATTGCGCTAGTTAAAGCAGTGCTTAGCTATGGACAATTATTCTTAAATGTGCTTAATACTGGTAAATGTTGCTTAGCAGTGCTTCACATTGCTTAACAGAGGTTACTTATGCATTCATTAGTATGCATGACCGTTTCACCTTCTTATATATATATAAAATATCATTCACTGCTACATAGGCCATTTAAATGCATTTTAATAGGATTTAAAAGGTAAATGTCAGGAATTATTTTTATGCACGGATTTCCTAATGAAAATGGTAAGGGGAGTGGTGGGACTCGAACCGGGAATGCCTCCTCTTTGTGTGAAGGCTGTACCACTACGCTATTGCAATTTGACTTAATTTGCATATTAGTAGTTTATTAACCTCTTCGATGTCTACACTGCTTCCTGTAGCTAAGCAATGGGCACACCCACGCAAACACCCGCAAATATGGGCAGCTATTTCTGGAATAATAAAAAAAAATGTTTTAACTTTTATTTCATTTGTACAGGGGTTTTGAATGTGGGGAAGTGTAGTGTTGGGGGTATACACATTTGAGTGGACTCACTCATGTCTGCTGACATTTGCAGATTTAGGCACTTGCAGGGGCGTGGATATTTGGACTGCTCGGCAGTCTGACATGCCCCCTGCACTCCTACACGCTCCGTGTTAGCCTGGGAGTTGAGTCAGCACACCCTCATGCATATGCATGACACGCTGACGTCTAACTCTTTGACGGTAGTCTCCGATTAGGACTTCGTTCATCCTACACGGAGGATTACTGAATCCCCCCCCATATCTCTGCAAAAAAAAAATGAAAAAGATGGAACTGCCACAAGGGCATGGAGTTTAAAGACTCTGTTGGAAGAAGTAACACCCACCAATAAAACAGTCTTCAAAGTACAAAATTGCAGAGTAGTAGAAGATGCAGGTTCAAAAGGAGGCTAAGTCAACTTTTCCAAAACAGTTAAAAAGCAGAAAAACGGCAGCAGCAGAACCACAGCAACTATATATGGTGTAAGTCTTCTTAAAGTATTGGGTTTGGGCTCTATCAATGCCTATAAATTTCCAACTTAATTCATTTAAAAATAAGCATAGTGGATTAGCGCCAGATATATGGTTTTTGGTGTTGGTTCACATCAAAGGTTTTGGACGAAGAATTTTGGGACAGAAATAGGTATACAGAGAAGGGTCAAAAACTTTGACTAGGTAATACTGTTATCACACTGGCCGACTGGTTTTAACCATATATTTTTCTGTTTTTAACCATATATATATTTTTCTATATTTTTTCTGTTTCTAATTATGATAAAGACTTTGCAATGTTCTGCTAATGTAAAGAACTCATTTATATTTAATTATATTACAGTACTAGTAATGTAGTTTTTTATTCCCACTTTGGCGGTCTGTGTTGCAAAATGTTTTTTCTGGGAATACCTCTTTAATTAAAAAAAAAATGGTTTTAATTGTGTAATTGATATGGCAGTTTGAAATTATTTAAACTGCAACTACATGTTATGTCATTTGTCTGACGAAGTTGGTGGAGTACACCGACGAAAGCGCTTACTTTATCTACAATAAAAACAGTGTTACTGTGGTTCTGCTGCTGCCGTTTTTCTGCTTTTTAACTGTTTTGGTTTCACAATTTGAGGAGTTTGTTTTGGTCAACTTTTCCAAAATTAAGGTCCCAAGAAGTTAGAATGGGCTTTCTTGGGGGCCTAATATGAAGGACACCTTTCAAAAATTGTTTAATGTCAATTCTACAGGAAAATGGGCGAATCCAAAGGTAGACAAGCAGGAATGATGGACAAATGAGATTTAAAAGATGAATATGCCAGCCCTGTCACAACAAAAAGAAAACCTTTTCCACCTGGCAGCTTATGATTTTATAGTGATGGGTTTTCTGGCCTCCTGCAAAACTTGAAGCATATCCTCAGAAAACTGGTGTTGAAAAGGAATCAAACACCTATTGCCCCAATAATCAAATGTAGGGTAAGAAGATGATGATGAATGAGAGGGCCCTTGTAATATGTGAGGAGATCCATCCTGTGAGGTAAGGTGATGATTGACCCAGGCCAGATGAAACAGAAGGGGGAACCAATGCTGTCTGGGCAAAAAGAAAGTAATCAACAAGATGTGGGGGTCAGTCCCACATTATCTTGTGCAAGACCTTGGGCAACAGAGAAAGGACGGATAGGCATAGAGAAGCATCTCTTTCCAAGAAAAAAAACACAGCTTCCACTTTCCAAGCCAGAGAACTCAGCACTCCTGAACAGAGTCTGGGAAGTTGCCTGTTCAGAATGGAGGCAAAGAGAGCTGGTTGAGGAGTACCTTACCAAGGGATAATGTCTAGGAAGACCTCCTTGTGAAGCAGACATTCATGAGGATCTGCCATGGACATGCTCAGGTTGTCTGCCACTTGATTGTGCACTGAGAGAATATAAACCACCTGATGAATCAGGTGATAGTTGATAGCAAATTCCCAAACAAGACGAACCAGTCCACAAAGAACATAAGACCCCCTTGCTTGTTTACATACTGCATGACAGTGGTGTTGTCCATGTAAATCCTGAGATCATCCAGCATCCATAGGGAATGGAGGGCTTGAAGAGCCAAAAAGAGCCCTCATCTCTTTGGTATTGATATGATCCTCCATTTGTTGGGAGACCACACTCCCTGGACCCTGATGTTGCTGGAAGAAGCCACTCAACTCAGATATCAAGCATCTGTAATCAATTCCTGAGTGGGGGAAGGAGCTTGAAAAGACAGGCCTAGATTCAGAGATATCTGTTGAATCCACCACAGAAACTCCTGTTTGAGAGAAGGCAAGAGAGGAATGGGAAATTCCGGCGGATGACAATGCTAAAATTGTCTTTAGGTACCACTGAAGCTTCCTCATGTGGAGTCTGGTAAAAGGAACCTTAGGAATGGTGTAAGCTATGTATCACAGATCCTGCAGAAACTCTCTTGCAGACACCACTCTTTAAGGAATAAGACATTGGAAGAAAGCTGTCTGGAAGATGACTTTAGGCGGAAGAAGAAAAAACATCATAGGCAAGGTCCAACATTTTTTTTTGAGATTGAGGGTGAACCCCACACTATGAAACAGGAGTATGGTAAAGCTGAGATTCTAAAGAAGAAATTGCTGGGAAGGAGCTTGAATAAGAAAGTTATCCCGATAGGGAAAAATCTGGATCTCATAGAGTCTGTAGTATGCTATGACCTGTGCAATACCTTTGGTAAAGACTCTCAGAGCTATAGAAAGACCAAAAGGCAAAGCAGCAAACTGATTATTTATTTATTTCAGTTTGATAATTGGGGAAGTCCACTGGGCCACAAGGAACCTGTTTTCAGTGGAGGCCCGGGAGAAAAGCTCCAGAAACAATCACATGGAAACAATATGAAACAAAACTCCAAAAACAGTTACAGAGAAAGAATACGAATATGAAAGAATCAATTGTTTTTAGAGGAAAATACATCATACAATACAGTAAATTCACAGAGTATATAATATAATTAACAGAGAAATAAATAGTTCTATTCAATAAAAGAATGTGGGTTAACACATTTCTGATACAGACAAAATGAGAAATACTTGTGAATATAAATATATACTATATATATATTTTATTTGTGAGGAAGAAACAGAAACATAAGAAATTCCTGAAGAGAGGGTGAATAGAGTGTGGAGATAAGCATCCTTCAGCTTCAGAGAGACCAGGTAGGCCTGAGGAAGCAGCAAAGGAAACAAAGACTAGAGAGATAACATTTTGAAAGAGGAAACTCTTAAAAAATGTGTTGAGAAAGGACAGATCCAGAATGGGCCTCCAAGATCACACCTTCCTCGGAAGAATAAACTTCCAGGAATAAAAGTGTGTGCTTCTCTAGGAGGGAGGAACAAGCTGAGTTGTTTCCTAAGCTAAAAGGTCCTGAAGAATAGGTAGAAAGTGACAAAGGTGGTAATGTGGAAGCTGAGAAATCACTGAAAAAGGTGGAAGTGATTTCCATACTATGAAGTAACCTTTTTTGTATTATGAAAAGAACCCAAGTATCTGTGGTGATCCACTCCCAGATGAGATAAGACAGAGTTAATTGGAGGGAAAGAGCAATGTGGCTGAAGGGCGGGGGGTGAATTTCAAATAGAAGCAGATTTGTCAGGAAAAGAGGGCTTCTGACCTCTAGAATCCTGGGCAAGGCTTATCAGGAAATGGGTCCCATACAGAACGCTGACAGCTCACAACGCCAACACCCATATGGCCGACGCCATATGGTCGACGTTCAGAATATCGACAATGGGGAAATGCTATCTCCCAATAGTGCAGAATGGAAAAATTTCCATTCTTGCACTGTAGTGCGATCTCAGAGTTGGTATATTAAAGGTATGGGGGGTTTGGGGGGCTGAGCCACTCACAGGGGGTGCAGGGGGGTATATCCCCCCTGCTAGCACAAAAAGGAAATTTTATTTTCCTTTTTTGTGAAGTTGTGGCGCTGTCGATATTGTGAGTGTCGACCATATGGCGTCAGCCATATGGGTGACAGTGTTTTGGGCTGTCGGTGTTCTGTAGGCGATCCCAGGAAACACCTTTTAGAAGCTCTCTTATTCTGTAAGTCAGGCATCTGCTGCTTGCACACTAAGCTTAGAAGGATAATTACTTTGAAAGGGGAAAGAAGAATCTATTTCAGGACCTGCATAACATTCCCTTTATCCTGTAAGGTTAAAAAAAGCTCTGCAGCAGCAGAACCAAACAGATTCTGAGTGTTTAAGGGATAATCCAATATCTTGACCTTTATATCTTTAGGAAGAGATTGTAACCTAAGCCAAGAGTACCTACATGTATCAGATACTAATGCAGCTGCATTTGATAGAACAGAGAGACACCTGAGAAGCAGAGCTCAATAAGGAAATGTTAGAAGTCTTTGCTTTGGAGCCAAATGTGTCAATCAAAACACCTCCAAATTTAGACAGAAGAGTTGTCAGCACATACCAGGAAATATGGGTCTGGTAGTTTGTGGCTCTGAAATCCAGGATGGCTGAGGTATATGTTTTTTCTCACCTCCATCCATAACCCTATTGTCTTTGCCAGAGGTTTGTCAGCTAAAAGAGAGATGTATGCAGAGTCAGATGAGGGATTCTTATGTAAGAATGTTTGAGCATCAGGCACCTTGTAAAATCTGTCAGGTTTCCTAGGAGCAGGGGCTGAGACTTAAGAGCCTGGGAAGCAGTGAAAAAAAATGCAGAAAGGCTTCCAACACAGGAGGGACTGCAGAAGGCCTGGAAAAGTCCATTTGTGAGGCGGCATAATAACTCTTTTGGACATTAGACATTCGGCAACTCTCCCACTGAATGTGCGCTGTCATTTTCACTATGCTAGTCCCAAAAGAAAGCTCATGAATAGGAGAATCATGAGAAACAGTGGCCTCATCCTCTAACCTAAAGCAAGATGGGATTGAATTTGAAAAGAATATGCTAGTAACTCTTCCCCAGAGTTCAATTCTACATCTTCATCAGAAGAGTTGGACTCCCTAAGCCTTTTAGAAGGAGTGGAAAAGAAACAGCAGAAGGCAAAGACAACCTTGGGGTTAAAAGACCCTGAGTGAAATCCTTCCACTTTTTATGGGGATCCTTGGCTATGAGAGCTACATGCTTGGACTTCAGCTTTTTCTTAAGAGGAACCTCTGCCCTGACAAGTTTAGTGGGTTCAGAGCCCTGCCTGACCTCAAAGAGGGAACCAGGAACTTCTTCCCTAACAAGTATCTGGGGAATTCCCTTGACCATTCTGATATACTGAGATGTGGCTCCCCATTCTGATGCATAGCATATGTATGATCAGCCCCTGTGGATGCGCAAGTAACCAACCCCATATTGGCTTCCAACCAACTCGTGACAGACGTTGCTGGAATCAGAACTGCAAGGTCCTTGGAATCTTCATCTGACTTGTTGGAGACATCCAGTAGAGTTTGGACAGCAGAAGTCTGTAAACATATTATTTTGGACTTCTTACACAACTACTGGCTGCTCAAGATAGTGGGCTGAACATCTGGGCAGGTGGATTCAGAAGCTATGGTTCCCTTGGCTAGTACCATCAGATGTTGGTTCTCCAAGTAAACAGAAAGTGAGAACAAACAGCTACAAAGTGTCTTGCGTACAAAAGTCCAACAAATAGCACATTGTGTATGATTGTGGTCTGCACAAAGACAAAAAGGGCACTTGTGTTTGTGTTTATGGGGAATCTGGCTCCAATACTCACATTCCCCCTTTCTGGATAACATTTAAAAAAAGTAACCCAACAAAAATAAAAAAAAAAAAAAAAAAGAAAGAAAGAAAAGTCCCTAATGGGGTACTTATCTGACTTAGGCTCGGTGACTGAAGCAACACGATGAACAACTTCACAGACTGAATTCGAGGTAGCATTCAGACTGGTGGCAAAGAAGTTCTGAGGATTACGTGCTCCAACATCACTTATGTACCTTACATCCTGGATGCAGGACATGCGTCTGATGTATGGCACTTGGAAGAACCTAAAACGTTGGCATGCCGGTCGGATATAATATGACTATCCTTGGAAGCATATCCCTTTAGTAAGGAATACTGCAACAGTGATAAGGAAGGACATATATAGATGAATAACTTGCCTTCTGACAATGCATAAGTTATATAATGAAACTGATGCAGATACAATAATTGATTTTTTCTAGATGGCTGTAAACTGTAATAGAACAAAAAGGTAATACAAGAAAGTCATATGGAGCAAAGTATCAGCTATTGTTAAACAAAGCCATATTCCACATTCATGGATAATGGGATGCTTCCAGATGTATAACATACACCTTACATTAATCTATTACATTGCAGTGACAAACCAATTTGCAACTGAGCAATGATAAAGGGCAAATTATTATCCTATGGATAAAAATTCAAAGGGGCTGCATATTTCAGGTTCATTCTTTGCCACCCCTGCTGTTTTGTCTTGCTCATAACCCATGAATATGTTATTGACTAGACTACGGTTACAGTATAACTTCCAGAAACAATTCTTGTTCAAAGACTTCTTATCTACATTTTATGGATGATGTAAAATCATATAGTTCATCACAAGAGGATTTGAAAGCACAACTACAGATGGTTAAAATATTTTTCAAATGATATATGAATGAGATTTGGTCTTGATAAATGTGCTAAAGCAGCATTTATAAAAGGATGGCTGCAACACCGAAAAAATATATATATAACTCTGGGACAGGAATGTGATTTAAAGGAAGTTGAATGGGTGGGAGTATAAATATCTGGGAATGGATGAAGGGTCAACCATAAAACACTGACAAATGAGAACAAAGGTTAGTACAGAACACTTCAAAAGTCTAACGCTAATATTAAAAATTGCCTTGACATCTAGGAATCAAGTCCAAGCTATAAATCAATGTGCTCTTCCTGTTCTAACTTACAGCTTTGGTGTAATTCACTGACCCCAAACAGCACTGTATCAGGCAAGAAAGCAAGAAAAATGCTCCATGCTTATCAAATGATATATAAAAACGCTCTATACCAAGATTAAATTCTACATATACTCTACATAACCAAAGTATGGAACTCCGTCAAGCCTGCATGAATTTAAAACCTCAATCAAAGAATTTCCCAGTACCTTATGGCTGTACCCATGCACCTCTCCTATATGATCTACATCAAGAAATACTTTACTTTCTTACTAACCTTTCATCATACTATCTATCTATACCCTTTTAACACTTGCCCTCTCCCCATTCTTGGGGGGGGGGGGGTGGAGCTTGTATCATCTTTTTTGATTATTTCCTAGCATAATAGATTATGTTTCTAATACTGTTGCATATACTGATTGTCATATTTAATTGTATTTTTTTATTATTACACCACTGGTGTCTCTTCATTATTTATTGTGCTCTATGTATTCCACTATCAAATTGTATGTATATATGCTTTTTAATTACATCTATATAACTGTTTCATTTGATGTTCTTTAACTCTGTGGAGCTTTTCTCCCGGGGCCTCTGCTGAAAATGGATATTTATTACCCAGTTGGACTTCCCTGGTAAACAAATGTCAATAGATCTATAAAATATATTTGCTATGAAGCAGGTATCCTTGAAACAGGCTTTGTGGGACTTCACATATATTTGTTGACCTCATTAGATTCCAACATAGAGAAAGTTCTAAAGTATGAAACGAAGGAGTCTAAGATGACAGCTTTGCTTCATTTAGCAGAAGCATTTCAGAAAGGAGTAGGAATGGAAATCAAACCACAAGAAGATGTGCATCAGACAGCAGCTAAAAGTATCAACAAAACAAAGAATATAAAGAAAAGGACCAGAATAAAATAAAATAAAATTGTAAAGTCAACAAATACAGTGGCAAGTATAGAAGACTCCTAGAACAATCTTATGTTGACAGAGATTTGCCATAGGAACAGTTAAGTAGAGCTGAACTTAAATATAAAAAGCTAATAATGGCTGCTCAAGATAGTGGGTTTTGTACACATTGGTTTACAAATTCTATAGAAAAACTTGAAGAAACAGACAAATGCAGGTTCTGTAAAACAGAACTGGAAATACATGCACATCTCATTGCTGACTGTAGTACATTCATGGCTGAGAGACTGTGAATAGCACAATAACTGTTTCAGTGGGGATTGTGAAGTCATTACAGCAAAGAAGTAGCTGAGAAGCATTGGAAATATGAACCCAAAAGCATTATCAACAAAGATACAGTCTGGATCACATGAGATCACACAACACCAACAACTGAAAATATCCGATATAGTAGTTCCAAAAAAAAAGACAAAAGTAGTGCTAATCACTAAAAACTGCTACACCCAGCCATTGCAATGTCTTATGTATTGACAGACACAGATGCATAAAATACCAGGATTTGCAAGCAGAAACAAACAATGTGGAAGAAAGATATCCTAAACATTCCACTAGTAGTTGGAGCAATAAGATCATACCTCTCAAATTCTTAGTGCAGGAAATCTGGACAAACCCTAAAATAATAGGGGGCCAAAGGCCCAAAAACAGGGACATATTTTAAATATTGCTTTCATAAACATAGATGCTAGAATGACATGATTAGTGTCAGCATGCATCTTCTGAAGGATACAAAGTCTGAAACTCAAATGTATGTCATTATTTAGTTATGTCAATCCACAGTGATTTACCAGAAATGTTATGAGGAACAGACCAAAATATGACACAAAAATCTGTACAGTCTGAGAGCTATGAATAGGACTAATAATAAAATAATTTACAATTGTACTTAAATATGCTCCATATGAACAGCAGAAAGAGGCAATTATGTGTATATTGTGGGTAATGAGAAGAACTCTCTTGGCAAACATCAAAGATGAAGCAATACTAATCTTATAAAATTATTCATACCATGACTTAGAAATGGGGTTCAGTCCTATCACAGTATTACAAACCCAAAACATTTTGAATTAAAAAAAACGTGTGATGAGACTGTTACTGCAGGTAGCCTCCCTGCCTGCAATATAAGTTCCCTCATACAGATAGCATTGATATACAGCAAGACTGGTACTGCAGGCAGCTCTCTGGTTCTTTGCTTTCACTTATATTACATTCCTTGCTTAGGACATATTACACAGACAGCAAACACAGGTCTGCCTATTTTACACAACTCCATTTCTGTGAGGTTACAAATTACATACTCTCAAATGTCCAGATTTTTGTAAAATATCCAGATTTTGGCTTCATATTTTTGGTGTGTTCCTCATCTGTGGTTTTCTGGCAAATCATTGAGGAATTTATCACTAAATAATGGCAGGCATTTGACTTTTCAGACTTCATACTCTTAGCAAATGCACACTAATACAAAATGGGTTATTCTATCAACTTTTTATGCTTATAAGAGCAATAGTTAAAAGGTGCCATTATTTTTGGATCTTTGTTGTCCTATTATTTTTGGCTTTTACCAGAATTCTTGAACTGAGAGGTTGAGAGGTATGGCAAATACCCCTGTCATACATACTGTGTAATAGTATTACTAGAACTCCTTGGCTCTGGGCTTTTGGACATTACTGTGGCATGTATTCTTTTGGCAACAATGAAAGAAAATGTAGTCTTAAAAGAAAATGAAGCCAGTGGTAAGATTCCCTGTAGTTTATACCTTTCCAGACATATCTGTTAAGTTACTTTATACATAATTCAGCATCCAATTACTAGCTACTAGTTACTACCACTTAGACAATTTAAAATAATATTCCCTAATTTATGTAAGTAAACAATGACTGCTAGGCATATATATTTTCATAAATACGATCACAGTTTTCTAAATATCATAGTATTCATTTTACAATGGCAATAAAATATATCCCTAATACATGTAACCCTGTATGAACTGCAGAAGGAAGCAATTTTGGGTAATTTGTGTTGCTGTCTTTTCATTAATCCCTTTCTAATAAACTTATAGTTATATTCATTCATTAGCTTGTATGTCATTCGTTTACTGGTAAGTAGGCTGCATGGCCTCTTTTTCATCAACAGGCCACAGGAGCAACAGGTAATAAAAAAAGTGTGTGTCTCTCTCTCGCTATACATGTATGCATTTATATATATATATATATATATACATATATATATATATATATATATATATATGTATGTATGTGTGTGTATATACATGTATGTATGTATATGTGTGTGTCTATGTGTATACATATACCCATGCATCTACAACCACTTTTCTTATGGGTTTGGAGTGTCATTTCAACAGTGCAATCATTTAAAAACAAGGTTCACAACCCCAGGTGTTTAACCCCTGCTGCAGCTGCACCTCTATAGATTCATAGAGTCATAGATTGTTACTAGACTCTTGACCCACAGGTCTTTTTAAGCCTAGCCAAGTTTTCCCAAAGAATAATGATGTCCTGAATGCAAATAGGACATCAAGGGCCAGGAATGTATAAGGTACCTCCCTCTATAAGGTACATGGCTGCCAGGCCCAGTGAGAATTTCCTATTCCCCATTCACTGATCTAGGTTGTGCTTAAATTGAGCAATAGACAAACTTAGCTTTACATGGATGGGAAACCTGTTCCATAAGAGGGACAGTCTCTAAGACATGTATCTGTCTCTCCAGCATGTTCTGCTTAAGTCACAGACAAAATTCAGGTCCTTAGACCTTGCATTTCTGGTACTGTTTGACTTGTGAATATGCAGGAGATTCATGAGTGTGGGGTTTTCAGATGCTTTGTAAGCCAGACTTAGATCACCCCTCAGCAATCTATAGGATACTGAATAGAGGTAAAAGGCTTTAAGGTGCTGTGAGTAAGGCAGGTTTGTTATACATGCACACCAACCCCTATGGCCAATTTCATAGTATCCAATTCACCTACTGCATGTCTTTGGAATGTGGGAGGATGCCAGAGCACCCAGAGGAAACCCACGTCAACACAGGGAGGACATGCAGACCCTACACTGAAGGCACCCCAGCTGAGAATTGAACTGGAGAACCTCTAGCTGTGATGTGACAGCACTATCCTCTGCTCATCCAACAAGACAGGAACACGAAATGTTCAAAGTAATGAAGCCTCACATCTGCGAAAGTCAGAACACTGAACAGGCACACATCAGGTTAACACTGCACTACACCAAAAGCAGAAGCTTTAGCAGGAAAGCAAGCCCCCCCCCTGCAACCCCTATATATACCGTCTGTCTCCAAGATTGCACTGCAGCTGTGAAAGGGGAATAGCCCAAACCCAACTTTACCAAGATCTTGCACAATACCTCACTTGCCTTCTTCAGTATATTTTATAGGTATACATATATATATATATATATATATATATATATATATATATATATATATATGTATATATATATATATATATATATATATATATATATATATATATATATATATATATATATATATATATGTGTGTGTGTGTGATTATATTTAACTACATCACCATTTCACTTAATCAGCAAGAAAAAAACAGTGTTTCATTTAAGCAAAATCTAATTTGATTAGCACTGTATTTGATCGATACACATTTCATTGACAATTTCAAGCAGACTAAATTTACCTCCAAAAGCTTTTTTTGCAGGGGGCAAGCCCCCATGCACCAATGTGTTGGTGTTTGGCCCCAACACTCCTCTAACATAAAGGGTCTATATTAAATCAGTGAATGCTTAAAAAATCAAATGCTGATTTATCATCCCCATGTAAGTGAAAGCTTACAATCCCGAACACTCGGAGCAGCAATTTTTTTCCCAGTGAAAAAAAATTGCTGTTCCACAAAAAAATAAAAAATAAAAATTTAAAAACAATACATAAAGTGGGGAGCTTTGCCCCCCACACCCCCCTACTTAAATATACCAACTCTGAGATCTCACTACAGTGCAGAAAATGGCAAAGTGACTGAGGCGGCCAAGCAATTTCTTTCCCAGGGAAAGAAATTGCTTATATGCCGTTTCGCTATTTTGCTGTTTCAGGATTTCAGGTTAGATCAAGACGCATTTGAAGAATTGCATCTTCAATTATATGATAGGAACCCTAACATAAATATATTAACTCCATAGTCACACAGCCACAAAGAAAAAAGAATGCTCCTTACACACTGAATCTCTGCTGGCACACGCTTAAACTTGTAGACATGGTGGAACAACATAACCAAGGGAATTATCATTGTAAAAATGCTGAACAACACTAATTTGTTTTTCAAATCCGTTCCTCCAAAAAACATACAAGCAGTCACATTCTGTACTATTTCACACTTTTCAATGCAATAAGCGTCAATCAAATGGATTGCTAATCAAATAAGTTTTAGATTAAATGAACCACCCTTTTTCTTTGTCTATAAAGTGAACTGACAATGAAATGAACATAACCCATACATACACACACACACACACACACACACACACACACACACACACACACACACACACACACACACACACACACACACACACACACACACACACACACATACAGAGTGTGTATCAGTGCATGCATGTGCATCACTTAGTTTATTGTTGTTACTCAGTTAACATTTTTGGGGGGTGGTCTATGCAGGGCAATCCCACACAAACATGGAGAGAATGTGCAAAACTGTACAAAGTGACTGTAGCTTAGGATTTAACCCTGGAGCTGTGATGCAGAGCTCTTACCACTGAGACATATATATTATGTCAGAATTTCTCCTGTTTGCAGTAGTTACAGTAATTCAGACTGCATCAGGACCTGATTTTTTAAAATTTGTTTATCGTGGTTATTTATTTATTTATTTTATTTAATTTATCCTTTGTTGACCAGATTAGTCTCACTAGGCTAATGACCTCATCTGAAGTTGTCAATCTTCTTTCTATTCATCACTGATGGGTTCAGTTCTGAACCCTCGGAACCGAGTCAGCCTTATACCAAGCTTGCGTGCACCAAAAACTCTCGAGCTAAGCTGCTACCCACAATGCCCTTCACTCAGTTACCTCAGATCTCGTTTGCCGCGCAGCCATATAGCAGCATTTCACTGAGCTCTCCAGCTAAGTGTTATATTTTTCAAATTTTTATAAGTATTTGTGAGTTCGTTCTTGTCAAATTATTATTTTCCTCTAATTACTCACTCAGCTGTACCCATAGGTATCTCTTTTCTGTACCATTGTTGGTATTTGCCCTCTTTGCCCTTGTGGTATTCCCAGTACCATTGTTGGTACTTCCCTCTCTCTCTCTAACTTTCCCTTCTAGTTTAGCATTGTGTGTTTTTTTCTATAGTTATGTCTGAAAAGAAAGGGACTACAGGTGTTAAACACTGCTCTTCTTGCAGTGGTAAGTTACCTAATAGTGATCTGCATGAGGAATGTGTATATTGTTTGGGGGTTCTACACTTATTGGCAAAACCTCCCTGTGACATTTGCGCCAGTTTCAGTCAGCGGACGCTGAATGAGAGACGAAATAAGTTAATCCTCAAGGGCCTGCTTCTTTCTCCTTTTTCACAGGCTATTTCTGTGTCAGAGGTCTCAACCCCTCCTGTGGACAAAAAGCATCCTTGTTCTGGAACCTCTTCACTGGCCGGTGATAGGGGCAAGCCTCATAAGCACAAGGCCCATAAGACTTCTTCTGAGCATTGAATCGCCTCCTCGGTTTCGACCACCTCGGTTCTGAGTTTGGCTCCAGTGGTACATACAGAAGTTGATATGATCACCTTGTCAGCGCCGGTCCCAGCACCAATGACTATGGTTCCCACTGCAACTTTGGTTCTGACCAGTTTGCTTGTCTCTACCTCGGCACCGACGTCCCCCATCTCCACTCCGACATCGGTTCCGACAACATCTTTGGAGCCGCTATTTACCTCAACCCTAGCTGTAGCTTCAGCTCCAATTATTACCCTGTTGCCAGTTTCTAAACTGGAATCCTTGGTGCCGTTTTCTAATACACCACGGACCCAGTACTCCACGTCTGTGGATCCATTTTCCGGGCAAGCTTTCAGCCCCTTTTTGGACTGGCCTGATTCCCCCTCAGAGCCATCAGTTAGATCCACCAGGAGCCTATCTGCAGTGGATGTGGTGCACCTCTTTGATTAGCTGCTGACCGCCAGGGGACTTACAAATTTTCCTAGAGCCCATCCCACTCCGGGTATTGGGTCCATCATCCCAATGACCCTCACGTATTCTCCTTCCTTGGACCCCTCAGTTCCGAGGCTCATATTTCTGACATCTACAAGAGGACCCCTTGCCTCGGCGCCGACAATGACTGTGTCTGAGGCTCCGAGGTCCCTTTGGGTGTCTGTTCCATTGGAACCCAACCTTCCTCAATCTCATGATTGTGGTTGGAACCCACAGTTCCAGCCACGGTTCCAGTTGTGCCACCGGTTCCTTCTTTGGGTCCGTGGGTGACTCCCGCCCTGGTTTTTCTTGAGGCTCCGTCCCCGGGAGTGGACTGCGTGGAGCGGGGTGTGACTCCGGTTCTGAAATTGTCTTCTTCGGTTCCAGGCTCCCATTCCTCTTCAGGCGAGCCTGCTTTCCGGGTGATGGAGAGGGTGCTTGCTTTGAGCAATCCTCCTATGTCAGATCTACCACCTGTTCCATCTGAGCTACATCTATCAAAGAACAACCCCCTGGACTTCGAGAGCGCAAAACCCAGGAGACCCCTGTACAGGGTAATTCCCTTTCTGAGTCTTCTTCGGATGTTCCCACCGAAGACCCCCCTTGGAAATGTGTGTGTAAGAGGAAACACATGGACTCCCCAGAGGAGTCCCTCACAGAAGATACGGACTATGATGATGAGGAAGGGTCCCCACGGTCACCCCCTGATGATGTCTCATTTGGAGATATCCTGGAAATTTTGAAGCAGAGGTGTGACTGGAAGCCCACCAACCCTTCCTCGGAGGAATCCGTATTCCTGCAGGCCTCCCGCTCTCTGCCCTTTTCTTCTTGGCTGACCCCCTGCCAATGAGTTAGTCAGGTTCATTGTGCAGTGGGCATGGAAGAATCCAGACACTGTTGAGGCCATTCCCAGGAGATCAGATAAGATACTCTCCCCTCCAGAGGATCAACCCGAATGGCCTAGAGGTTTGCCAGTAGACGCTATAGTGTTGGGGGCAGCCACGAAAAAGGACCTTGTGGGGGAAAGTCCTTCTGTCCACCCACCCAACAGAAAGTCCTGGGTAGTGGACAGGCTAGGGAAGTGAGTGTTTGCTTCAGCGACCTTTGCTGTCAGGTCTCTGAACTTTTTGGCACATTTTACGAGGCTCCAGAGAGATCTCATCACCGAGCTCTCTGGAACCCTTGTGGGTCAAGTTTCGGATGGGGCACATGATAAAGTTGCTTCCCAACTTGCCATCCTAGAGTCAATTTCCAACTTGTTTATGAGGTTGCTGTCCCACGCAACCGAAGGGGCAGCTAGAGCTGCGGGTGCAGGCGTAGTTATGAGACGCCACACCTGGATGTGCATTTGTGACCTCGCAGATTCCTTCAAGTTTTCCTTTTTAAACACCCCTATCGAACCATCAGCTCTGTTCAGTTCCAAGGTCAAGGACACATTAGCCAGGTGTGAGCAGGATGGGAAGACCTTGTCTGCCATGGGTCTACATTTTTCCAAACCTCAGTGCTCCTTCTCCAGGAACCAGAGGAGTGGAAAGATGTGGCACAAAAAGTCCCAAAGTCCTTTCTGTGAGGCACATGGTGAGGGCTCCCCAAGAGGCAGAGGGGGTTCCAATAATGGAAGACACCCCTTTCGAGGCAGAGGTGGTCCCCAAAATGATATACTCCAGAGATTATTCTTTGGGAAGACCATATCAGCGCTTCTGAAGTTCTGTCCGATTGCTTTCCTCTGGAAGCAGTCGTGGCTCGTTTCTCTCTGCACCAAGCTGCCTGGCTCTCTATTACAAATGATCAGTGGGTGCTGAGAATAATTTCGAGAGGCTATCACATCCCCCTAATCTCTTATCCAAGACCTCCAAAATCCCTTCCCGATGTTCTACCCAGTCAAAGGGAGGAGGCAGCTTCCAAAATAAGAAAGCTGTGTCAAAAACGAGTCATTCAACAGGTCCCCCTCAGACCAGTGCGGATCCGGGTTTTAATCAAGATTCTTTTTTGTGCCAAAAAGACCGGGGACTGGAGACCCATTTTGGATCTCAGCCAGCTAAACAAATCAGTAATTCAAACCAAGTTCTGCATGGTCATGATTCAATCCATCCTCCCTTTTTTTGGGAGAGTGTGTGGATGTGCTTGATAGACCTCTGGGATGCGTATTACCACATCAAAATGGACAAACACTCCAGGAGTCTCCTTCGCTTCTGGCTGGGAGCCAATCATTACCAATTCAGAGCCCTGCCATTCAGTCTCTCCACGGCCCCCAGAGTGTTCACAAAATGCCTAGCAGTGGTCACAACTCATCTGAGACTTCAGGGATTCCAGGTGTTTCCATATTTAGAAGATTGCCCCCCCCCCCCCCACTAAGAGCCTCCTGGTCAGGGCCCTCTGCTACACTCCATTACTAGTGGAGTCGCTGGGCATCACCATTCACTGGGAAAAATCCAACCTTCAGCCCTCACAACAATTGGAATTTATAGGGGCAGTATTCAACACCCAAACAAGTCTGGTCTCTCATCCCCCTCACAGGCTTCAGAGATTAAAGGCACAAGTTCAAGTGATACTCTGTCAAAAGAAGGTGTCTGCAATGGAAATACTTTAGGCTCTGAGGTCTATGGTGGCAGCCATCTCAATTGTTCCCCTAGCCAGATTACATATGAGACTGCAACAATGGCTCCTTCTGTCCCAGTGGATATCCAGTCTTCATCCCCTGAGCTCACAGATTCTCATCACCAACTCCTGCAAACAAGACCTCCTCTGGTGGATGAGTGCAGATGAAAATCTTTGGTATCGCCCCTTCTAGACTCTCCAACCCAGTGCCACGGTGACCACGGATGCTTACCTGATAGGGTGGGGGGGCCACTTCCAGGGAAAGTCAGTCCAAGGCATGTGGTCCAGCATAGAGGTCAACTTGCATATCAATGTCCTGGAGTTAAGAGAGGTGCTATTGGCGTTGCAAGCATTCCATCTGCTCCTTCCATCAGGAATGATTGCTATCCAGTCAGACAACATTTCCGTCATCTGGTACATAAACAAACAGGGAGGGACCAAATCCTATCCCCTATGCCGTGAAGCCATGAGAATCTGGCATTGGGTGATAGCATCCAACCGCTTTCTGATTGCAAAGCATATCCCGGGGAGCTCCAACATGATTGTGGACAAGCTGAGCAGATGCATCCTCCATCTTCACAAGTGGTCTCTCAATCCAAGTATGATGGCAGAAATCTTCAGCCATTGGGGCCAGCCATGCTGCGACCTTTTCGCCTCCCCCTCAAACACAAAATGCAGCAGCTACTTTGCCCTCTTTCCCCTTCACTGGGAGTTACTGAGAGACACTTTAACTCATGGTTGGCCCAGGGGTCTCCTTTATGCTTATCCTCTGATACCTCTGATCCTCCTTTTTTTAAGGAAAGCTCTTTGGTTGAGAAGCAAAGTGATCCTCATTGCCCCATTTTGGCCTCATCAAGTGTGGTTTCCCTTCCTCCGAACTCACCTGTTACAACCTCCTTGGATCCTGGACACTCATCAGGACCTCATATCTCACCCACAAGAGCTGACTCCACCGAATCTACCCACTCTCAAGCTGATGGTTTGGCTTTTTCACTTCCGTTAGTTGCCAGGCAGGAAATCCTCTCTTCATCTGTCCGTAATATTATCCTGGCCTCCCATAAACCATCCACCAGAAAACTTTACAGGGACAAATGTAAAAGATTCTCTATCTGGTCACATAATCGGATGCTAAATCCGTTTTCAACTCCTGTAGCTACTATTCCTCATTACCTCTCTTTGTTGTTTGACAATAGTGCATCAGCTTCCACCATTCGAGTCCATTTACCAGCTATTTCCAACTTCCATAATGGTTCAGATGGATTCCCGCTTATTTCCATCCGACTTTGTAAGACCTTCCTCAAGGGAATTTTCCATAGCAGACCTCCTATCAGGCAGCCGGTGGAGGCATGGAATCTCTCCCGGGTTCTCCAGTCTCTCTCTCTACCCCCTTTTGAACCTGCTGTGACATGTGCTCTAAAATTCCTGTCATGGAAATTCTTGTTTTTGGTGGCGGCCACTTCAGCCAGATGAATATCTGAGTTGCAAACCTTATGCATCAAGAGTCCCTATCTGACCTTCCATATGGACAGAGTATCACTTTGTACTAATCCATCCTTTCTCCCCAAGGTGGTTTCCGACTTTTCTATTAACCCGTCCATTAAGCTCCCTGTATTCTTTCCAAATTATTCAAACAAGGGAGAATACTGTCTGCATTCATTGGATGTTCATAGACAACTGCATTTTTACCTGGACAGATCAAAGTCCTTTCGCAAGTCGGACCAACTTTTTATTTCCTTTTCTGGTCCTAGAATGGGGTGTGCAGTATCTAAAGTTACTTTGTCAAAATGGGTCAGGGATTGCATTACCTTCTCATATTCACTTATGAATGAATCTAAGCCTGCTCAAATCAAAACTCACTCAACTGGGGCTATCGCAGCATCTGTTGCCGTCCACTCTAGAGCCTCCATGGATGACATCTGTGCAGCAACCATTTGGGCTAAACCCCATACCTTCATCAAGCATTAAAATTGGATCTGATCTCCGGGGGAAGAGTGGCCTTCGGATCAATGGTTCTCAGGAATGTTCTTCCATAAGAGCCACCCAGGTTCTCCAAGTAGCTTGGGATTCTGTCCCATCAGTGATGAATAGGAAGAAGATTAACAACTTCAGATAAAGAGGTTATGTCTTACCATAACGTTCCATCTGAGTTGCTGATCTTCTTTCAGTCATCACACCCTCCCACCAGCCCCCACCAAAGGCTCCTGGCGGATCTTCTGGGTCTTGTGGTGTTTCAGGGTTTCTGCACAGAGATGGCCTCTGACTTTCTGTTTCTTCTATATGTTGCATGCAAACTCGATTTGAGGTAACTGGGTGAAGGGCATTGTGGGTAGCAGCTTAGCTCAAGAGTTTTTGGTACAGGCAACCTTGGTATAAGGCCGACTCGGTTCCGTTGGCTTGGAACCAAACCCATCAGTGATGACTGGAAGAAGA
The DNA here is from genome assembly GCF_019279795.1 of Protopterus annectens. Lineage (NCBI taxonomy): Eukaryota > Metazoa > Chordata > Ceratodontiformes > Protopteridae > Protopterus > Protopterus annectens. The sequence continues at coordinate 920,100,476 of NC_056747.1, forward strand.
TCAACAACTCAGATGGAACGTTATGATAAGACATAACTTCTTTTTTTCCTGAGGGTCACTGGAGGTGGTATTTGTACTAATAAGAGAAGTTTGTCCACGACATCAGGGAGCTTCCCCTGCTCTTTTTGATAGGTACAGTGGGCAGTGGTGGTCCTAGGTTCCTTTTCTTGCCAGGGCATAATAGGGGCATAGCAGTTAGCTGGTGAGGCATGTAGGACATGTGGAACCCCCACCCCCCACCAAAACACCTTACCAATAAAGGGAATCATGTCGACTCACTGAAGGTAGTTTCAGAGACAGTTAAAAGTTAGAATAATTTCTGCCGAAATATCTTCAGCGAACAAAAAAATAATTTTTTGCAGAGGAGGCAAGCCCTCCTGCACTCCCCACATGGGGAATACCGTCCCCCCACACATATATAAACCAACTCTGAGGTTGCACAACAGTGGGGAAAAAAAGGCAAACTCCACTGTCAGTAAAGTTAGTTTTGCTGAACAGCATTTGCACACTTTATGTTTGGTGAAACTAACTTCACTGATTTAGCACATTTCCCCAATAAAGTAAGGAATACATAATATATGGTAACATCTCACCTGTAATCCATTGTTAAAAATGAAAAACTATTTCCCAATGAAAAATAGTGACTGTCATAATTATACAAAACTTAGCAATGTTCACAATACCGAAAAACTACTAATTTATTCATGCTTAAGGGTTATTTTGTTGTTTCATGATTTCAGGTTCGATCAAGACGCATTTGAAGGATTGCATCTTCAATTATATGATAGGAACCCTAACATAAATATATTAACTCCATAGTCACACAGCCACAAAGAAAAAAGAATGCTCCTTACACACTGAATCTCTGCTGACACACGCTTAAACTTGTAGACATGGTGGAACAACATAACCAAGGGAATTATCATTGTAAAAATGCTGAACAACACTAATTTACTTTTCATATCCGTTCCTCCAAAAAACATACAAGCAGTGATATTCTGTACTATTTCACACTTTTCAATACAATAAGCGTCAATAAAATGGATTGTTGATCAAATGAGTTTTAGATTAAATGAACCACCCTTTTTCTTTGTGTATAAAGTGAACTGACAATGAAATGAACATAACCCATATACACACACACACACACACACACACACACACACACACACACACACACACAACCCATACATACACACACACACACGCACACACACACACACACACACACACACACACACACACACACACACACACACACACACACACACACACACACACACACACAAACAAACAGAGTGTGCATCAGTGCATGAATGTGCATCACTTAGTTTATTGTAGTTACTCAGTTAACATTTTTGGGGGGTGGTCTATGCAGGGCAATCCCACACAGGCATGGAGAGAATGTGCAAAACTGTACAAATTGACTGCAGCTTAGGATTTAATCCTGGAGCTGTGATGCAGAGCTCTTACCACTGAGACATGTATATCATGTCAGAATTTCTCCTGTTTGCAGTAGTTACAGTAATTCAGACTGCATCAGGACCTGATTTTTTAAAATTTGTTTATCGTGGTTATTTATTTATTTTATTTCATTTATCCATTGTTGACCAGATTAGTCTCACTAGGCTAATGACCTCATCTGAAGTTGTCAGTCTTCTTTCTATTCATCACTGATGGGTTCAGTTCTGAACCCTCGGAACTGAGTCAGCCTTATACCAAGCTTGCGTGCACCAAAAACTCTTGAGCTAAGCTGCTACCCACAATTCCCTTCACTCGGTTACCTCAGATCTCATTTGCCGTGCAACCATATAGCAGCGTTTCACTGAGCTCTCCAGCTAAGTGTTATATTTTTCAAATTTTTATAAGTATTTGTGAGTTCGTTCTTGTCAAATTATTATTTTCTTCTAATTACTCACTCAGCTGTACCCATAGGTATCTCTTTTCCGTACCATTGTTGGTATTTGCCCTCTTTGCCCTTGTGGTATTCCCAGTACCATTGTTGGTACTTCCCTCTCTCTCTCTAACTTTCCCTTCTAGTTTAGCGTTGTGTGTTTTCTTCTATTGTTATGTCTGAAAAGAAAGGGACTATAGGTTTTAAACACTGCTCTTCTTGCAGTGGTAAGTTACCTAATAGTGATCTGCATGAGGAATGTGGGTATCGTTTGGGGGTTCTGCACTTATTGGCAAAACCTTCCTGTGACATTTGCACCAGTTTCAGTCAGCGGACGCTGAATGAGAGACGAAATAAGTTAATCAACAAGGGCCTGCTTCGTTCTCCTTTTTCAGAGGCTATTTCTGTGTCAGAGGTCTCAACCCCTCCTTCTGTGGACAAAAAGCATCCTCGTTCTGAACCCTCTTCAATGGCCGGTGATAGGGGCAAGCCTCATAAGCACAAGGCCCATAAGACTTCTGAGCATCGAATCGCCTCCTTGGTTTCGACCACCTCGGCTCTGAGTTTGGCTCCAGTGGTACATACAGAAGTTGCTATGATCACCTTGTCAGCGCTGGTCCCGGCACCGATGACTATGGTTCCCACTGCAACTTCGGTTCCGACCAGTTTGCTTGTCTCTACCTCGGCACCGACGTCCCCCATCTCCACTCCGATATCGGTTCCAACAACATCTTCAGAGCCGCTATTTACCTCAACCCCAGCTGTGGCTTCGGCTCCGATTATTACCCTGATGCCGGTTTCTAAACTGGAATCCTTGTTGCCATTTTCTAATACAACATGGACCCAGTACTCCCCGTCTGTGGATCCATTTGCTGGGCAAGCTTTCAGCCCCTTTTTGGACTGGCCTGATTCCCCCTCAGAGGCATCAGTAAGGTCCACCAGGAGCCTATCTGAAGTGGATGTGGTGCACCTCTTTGATCAGCTGTTGACTGCCAGGCGACTTACAAATTTTCCTAGAGCCCATCCCACTCTGGGTTTTGGGTCCATTGTCCCGGTGACCCTCACGTATTCTCCTCCCTTGGACCCCTCAGTTCCGAGGCTCATATTTCCGACATCTACAAGAGGACCCCTTGCCTCTGCGCTGACAATGACTGTGTCTGAGGCTCCGAGGCCCTTTGGGTGTCTGTTCCATTGGAACCCACCCTTCCTCAATCTCATGATTGGGGTTGGAACCCACGGTTCCGGCCATGGTCCCAGTTGTGCCACCGGTTCCTTCTTTGGGTCCTAGGGAGACTTCTGCCCTGGTTTTTCTTGAGGCTTCGTCCCCGGGAGCGGACTGCATGGAGCGGGGTGTGACCCCGGTTCTGAAATTGTCTTCTTCGGTTCCAGGCTCTCATTCCTCTTCAGGCGAGCCTGCTTTCTGGGTGATGGAGAGGGTGCTTGCTTCGAGCAATCCTCCTACATCAGATCTACCACCTGTTCCCTTTAAGCTGCATCTATCAAAGAACACCCCCCCTGGACTTCGAGAGCGCAAGACCCAGGAGACCCCTGTACAGGGTATTTCCCTTTCTGAGTCTTCTTCGGATGTTCCCACCAAAGACGCCCTTTGGAAATGGGCATGTAAGAGGAAACACATGGACTCCCCAGAGGAGTCCCTCATGGAAGATACGGACTATGATGATGAGGAAGGGTCCCCACGGTCACTCCATGGTGATGTCTCATTTGGAGACATCCTGGAAATTTTGAAGCAGAGGCGTGACTGGAAGCCCACCAACCCTTCCTCGGAGGAATCCGTATTCCTGCAGGCCTTCCGCTCTCAGCCCTCTACTTCTTGGCTGACCCCCTGCCAATGAGTTAGTCAGGTTCATCGTGCAGCAGGCATGGAAGAATCCAGACACTGTTGAGGCCATTCCCAGGAGATCAGATAAGATACTCTCCCCTCCAGAGGATCAACCCGAATGGCCTAGAGGTTTGCCAGTAGATGCTATAGTGGTGGCGGCGGCCAAGAAAAAGGACCTTGTGGAGGAAAGTCCTTTTGTCCACTCACCCAACCGAGAGTCCTGGGTAGTGGACAGGTTAGGGAAGTGAGTGTTTGCTTCAGCGACCTTTGCTGTCAGGTCTCTGAACTTTTTGGCACATTTTATGAGGCTCCAGAGAGATCTCATCACCGAGCTCTCTGGAACCCTTGTGCATCAAGTTTCAGATGGGGCACATGCTAAAGTTGTTTCCCAACTTGCCACCCTAGAGTCAATTTCCAACTCGTTTATGAGGTTGCTGTCCCACGCAACCGAAGGGGCAGCTAGAGCTGCGGGTGCAGGCGTAGTTATGAGACGCCACACCTGGATGTGCATTTGTGACCTCGCGGATTCCTTCAAGTTTTCCTTTTTAAAAATATCTATCGAACCATCAGCTCTGTTTAGTTCTAAGGACAAGGACACATTAGCCAGGTGTGAGCAGGATGGGAAGACCTTGTCTGCCGTGGGTCTACATTTTTCCAAACCTCAGCGCTCCTTCTCCAGGAACCAGAGGAGTGGAAAGATGTGGCACAAAAAGTCCCAAAGTCCTTTCTGTGAGGCACATGGTGAGGGCTCCCCCAGAGGCAGAGGGGGTTCCAATAATGGAAGACACCCCTTTTGAGGTAGAGGGGGTCCCCAAGATGGTATACTCCAGAGATTATTTTTTGGGAAGACCGTATCAGCGCTTCTGAAGCGCTGTCCGATTGCTTTCCTCTGGAAGCAGTCGTGGCTCATTTCTCTCTGCACCAAGCCGCCTGCCTCTCTATTACAAATGATCAGTGGGTGCTGAGAATAATTTCCAGAGGCTATTACATCCCCCTCATCTCTTATCCAAGACCTCCAAAATCCCTTCCCGATGTTCTACCCAGTCAAAGGGAGGAGGCAGCTTCCAAAATAAGAAAGCTGTGTCAAAAACGAGTCATTCAACAGGTCCCCCCAGACCAGTGCATATCTGGGTTTTACTCAAGATTCTTTTTAGTGCCAAAAAAGACCAGGGATTGGAGACCCATTTTGGATCTCAGCCAGCTAAACAAATTAGTAATTCAAACCAAGTTCTGCATGGTCATGATTCAATCCATCCTCCCTTTTTTTCAGGAGGGTGTGTGGATGTGCCTGTTAGACCCCTGTGATGCATATTACCACATCAAAATGGACAAACACTCCAGGAGTCTCCTTTGCTTCTGGCTGGGAGCCAATCATTTCCAATTCAGAGCCCTGCCATTCTGTCTCTCCACGGCCCTCAGAGTGTTCACAAAATGCCTAGCAGTGGTCACAACTCATCTGAGACTTCAGGGATTCCAGGTTTTTCCATATTTAGATGATTGGCTCCTCTCTCCCCCCACTAAGAGCCTCCTGGTCAGGGCCCTCCACTACACTCTACTACTAGCGGAGTCGCTGGGCATCAGCATTCACTGGGAAAAATCCAACCTTCAGCCCTCACAACAACTGGAATTTATAGGGGCAGTATTCAACACCCAAACAAGTCTGGTCTCTCTTCCCCCTCACAGGCTTCAGAGATTAAAGGCACATGTTCAAGTGATACTCTGTCAAAAGAAGGTGTCTGCAATGGAAGTTCTTTAGGCTCTGGGGTCTATGGCGGCAACCATCTCAATTGTTCCCCTAGCCAGATTACATATGAGACTGCTACAATGGCTCCTTCTGTCCCAGTGGATATCCAGTCTTCATCCCCTGAGCTCACAGATTCTCATCACCAACTCCTGCAAACAAGACCTCCTCTGGTGGATGAGTGCAGATGAAAATTCTTTGGTGTTGCCCCTTCTAGACTCCCCAACCCAGCGCCATGGTGACCACGGATGCTTCCCTGATAGGGTGGGGGGGGCCACTTCCAGGGAAAGTCAGTCCAAGGCATGTGGTCCAGCATAGAGGTCAACGTGCATATCAATGTCCTGGAGTTAAGAGTGGTGCTTTTGGCATTGCAAGCATTCCATCTGCTCCTTCCATCAGGAATGATTGTTATCCAGTCGGACAACATTTCTGTCATCTGGTACATAAACAAACAGGGAGGGACCAAATCCTATCCCCTATGCCATGAAGCCATGAGAATCTGGCATTGTGTGATAGCTTCCAAACGCTTTCTGATTGCAAAGCATATCCCGGGGAGCTCCAACATGATTGCGGACAAGCTGAGTAGATGCATCCTCCATCTTCATGAGTGGTCTCTCAATCCGAGTATGATGGCAGAAATCTTCAGCCATTGGGGCCAGCCATGCTGCGACCTTTTCGCCTCCCCCTCAAACACAAAATGCAGCAGCTACTTTGCCCTCTTTCCCCTTCACGGGGAGTTACTGAGAGACGCTTTAACTCACGGTTGGCCCACGAGTCTTCTTTATGCTTATCCTCCGATACCTCTGATCCCCCTTTTTTTAAGGAAAGCTCTTTGGTTGAGAAGCAAAGTGATCCACATTGCCCCATTCTGGCCTCATCAAGTGTGGTTTCCCTTCCTCCGACCTCACCTGTTGCAACCTCCTTGGATCCTGGACACTCATCAGGACCTCATATCTCACCCACAAGAGCTGACTCCACCGAATCTATCCACTCTCAAGTTGACGGCTTGGCTTTTTTACTTCCGTTAGTTGCCAGGCAGGAAATCCTCTCCTCATCTGTCCATAATATTATCTTGGCCTCCCATAAACCATCCACTAGAAAACTTTACAGGGACAAATGTAAAAGATTCTCTATCTGGTCACATAATTGGATGCTAAATCCGTTTTCAACTCCTGTAGCTAATATTCCTCATTACCTCTCTTTGTTGTTTGACAATAGTGCATCAGCTTCCACCATTCGAGTCCATTTAGCAGCTATTTCCAACTTCCATAATGGTTCAGATGGAGTCACACTTATTTCCACCCGACTTTGCAAGACCTTCCTCAAGGGAATTTTCCATAGCAGACCTCCTATCAGGCAGCCGGTGGAGGCATGGAATCTCTCCCAGGTTCTCCAGTCTCTCTCTCTACTCCCTTTTAAACCTGCTGTGACATGTGATCTAAAATTCCTGTCATGGAAATCCTTGTTTTTGGTGGCGGTCACTTCAGCCAGATGAATATCTGAGTTGCAAACCTTATGCATCAGGAGTTCCTATCTGACCTTCCATAAGGACAAAGTATCACTTTGTACTAATCCATCCTTTCTCCCCAAGGTGGTTTCCGACTTTTCTATTAACCAGTCCATTGAGCTCCCTGTATTCTTTCCAAATTATTCAAACAAGGGAGAATACTGTCTGCATTCTTTGGATGTTCATAGACAACTGCATTTTTGCCTGGACAGATCTAAGTCCTTTCGCAAGTCGGACCAACTTTTTATTTATTTTATTTAATTTTACATTTGTTGACCGGGCTAATCTGACTGGATACATGTCCATTTTCAGCAGAGGCCCGAGGAGAAAAGCTCCACTATATACTAGTAAATAATAAAAACAAAAAATAGCACAAGATACAAATTATAAGCATGTAGAGAACTATTCCCATGTAGCATAGTAACAGTGCAAAAGTAATTTAGCAAAACAATAACATAGAGTGAGGATTTCTATTCCAAATTCTTTGCAAGAGTAGGAATAGTACAAATAAAAAAGAAATAAAGTAGTAACTCACATAAGACTCTATTCAGCTATTTACGGTATTAACAATTTTGATAAACGTTTTGTGCCAGGGCACTAGTTTTAAGAATCAGATTTCAACAGCTGGGAGCAACATGTAGATTTAGATACAAGGTGAGATGACAGGTTGCAGTAATATAACAAGTATAAAGGTTGCAGTAATATGACAAGAATAAAGAGAAGTTGAATTTATAGGAAAAAGTAATATCCATGTGGATGGTAGGTGAGCTACAGAGGAGGGGTAGTACTAGTGATAAGGACAAGTAGAAGAGTAATGGAGAGAGCTGAAAAGAGAGTTGGATGCTGAGATCAGTCAGGATTCGAGCAAGGGCATAGCCAGTGAGATTTAAAATAGTTCCTTAGTTGTTTCTTGAAAAGTTGTGATGAGCCTAGAGTGGTCAGTTCTATGGGAAGTTTATTCCAGTATGAGCCAATGGCATTTGTAAACAAGGAGTCACCAGCTTTGTTGTGTGTTTTGAGAGTGGCTACTAGTAGTTTGTTAGCTGAGCAAAGGGAAGTAAGATTCCTGTAAGGGACAACAAGGTTATTTAGTATGGGTGTATTAAAAGGGTAATGGAGAATTTAATAGGTGATAACTAATTGATGTAGGAGAATAAGATTTTGAAGTTCAAGCCAGTTAAGCTTTTTGAGATTAACACAATGATGGGTGAGAAATGGGGAACCTGTGGCAAACCTGGCAATGCTGTGGTAGGCTGTGGCAAGTTTCTGAAGGTTAGATTTTGAAAGGTTTATAAAAGATGGGGAGGCATACAATAATGTAGAGATAAGATGAGTTTGGGCTAGAGACACCCTGGTAGTTGCTGTTAGAAAGGGCTTAAGTCTATAGAGGGCACCTATCTTTTTATTAACAGCTTTGATGGTTAGGTCAATGTGGTAATCATAGTTTAGTTGATTATCTATTGTAATGCCTAGTAGTTTAGTGGAACAATCAGGTGTAATGATAGTGCCATTGTCAGACACAATAGAAAAGGAGAGAGAGGCAGATTTAAGGGTTGGAGAGAAAAGTAATACTTTGTTTGGTTTTTTTTTTGGGATTAAGGAGGAGACAGATATCTTGGAACCATTTTTCTGCTGCTGTAAAGACTTTTTGAGTGGAAGAATGAAGTTCAGCTGGAGATACAGCAGAACAGATGAGAGTTGAATCATCTGCATATTGAATACATGAGGATGTTGAGAGTGAAGTAGACAGGTTATTTATAAATATGGAGAAGAGAAGGGGTCCTATGATCGATCCTTGAGGGACACCGATAGTGACTGGGAGCTGAGAGGATAGATGGCTGTCCCAAAGGACTGCTTGTTGTCTATCTTTCAGATTAGAGTCAAACCAGTGCAATGCCGAAGATTCAAGTGAGAGAGATTTCAAATTGTCTAGCAAAAGTTGATGGTTGACCATATCAAAGGCTTTAGAGAGGTCAAGAAATAAAGCAGAAGAGTATAGGCTGTTATTGTGATTTTTGTTGATAGTGTCTGTGAAGGAGAGAAGAGCAGTGGAAGTTCTATGGAAAGGTCTAAAACCATGTTGGGAGTCTGAAAGTAGACTATTATGTAAAAGATGATGTAAAAGTTGTTGGTGTATACAACGCTCCATAATTTTAGATAGTTGTGATAATAAGGCTATAGGATGGAAATTAGAAAGTTCATTAGTGTTTCCTCCTTTATACAGAGGAATGATAATGGGAGACTTTCCAGAGGGAAGAGATAGTAGATTTGGTTATTGTTCTGTTAATTAAGAGATGGAAATTGGGTATGCTAGTTCTGCTGCTGCTAGCTGCAGATATTCAGCTGGTAGTTGGTCGGCTGAAGGAGTGCATGGTTTAAGTTTTGAGAGTAACTTGTGTATATAGGTTGTGGAGACTGTACTAAATGTTAGAGTGGGGGTGTTATTTTGAGGAGAGGTGTTTTTAAGGGAAGTATGGGGAGTCATGTTCTTTGCTAGAGAGGTGACTGTTTCAGAGAAGAAGTTGTTGAATGGATTGGCTATTAAGTTGGGTGGGGTCTGTGCTAAGTTAGCTGGAGTAGGTGTTTTGGTATTCCCTGGATGGAGCAGTTTATTGATTCCTGACCAGAATTTTTCGGGGTTATGATTTTGATTTTCTTGATATTGAAGGTAATAATTTTTTTTATCAAGATGGGTAAGTTTTTTTGTGGTATTTCTAAGGTGTTTGAAGTTTTGATGGTCAGTTGGGTTTTTAGTAGTTCTCCATTTTGTCCATAGTTTATTCCTTAATAGCATTATTTGCTTGGTTTCATTAGAAAGCCAAGGGGCAGCTTTGGATCCTGTTCTAATTAAGTGTGAGGGGCCGTGATGCTCAAGAATTTGGAGGAATGTGTTGTTGAAAAGGGCAACTGCTTCCTCAAGTGGAAGGTGTTTTAGAGCTAACCAGTTACATTGTTTGAGTTCATTGAGGAAAATAGGAAGGTTGACGTTGTTTTTGTTACGTATAGTATGATAGCTGGCCTGATTGAGATTGTTATTTTTTTGTTTAGTGATGTAGGTGAGAAGATGGTCGCTGATATTGTCAGGGAGTATACCAGTTTTATATGAGAGGGGATTATTGTTGACCAATATCCAGTCTAAGATGGCTTGTTTATTGGAAGATTTGTGAATCCTAGTTGGGGAGTTTATGGTTTGTTGAAAATTAAAGAGGTTGAGGTGATAGGTGGGTTTGGGGGATATGCAGGAGTTCCAATCAATATTGAAGTCTCCTAAGAGTATGGTTTCCTGAGGAAAGCTACAGGAGAGCCAGCTAAGAATGTTTTCAAGTGTATTTAAGTTGGTGCCAGGAGGGATATAGGAAGATATTATATATATGGCTTTGCTTTTATTTACTTGGAATTTGCTGCAGAGTATTTCAGCATTGGCAGGGGAGGGAGGCAGGGAGTCAATAGAGGACACCTGTAGTTCAGATTTATAAAGTAAAGCAACTCCACCACCCTTTTTGTTTAGATCATCCCACCTTAAAATGCTATAGCCAGGGGGAGTAATTTCATTGTCTTTGGTGCCTGGTTTAAGCCAGGTTTCAGTAAGACAGAGAATATCAAATGAGTAGAGGTCAATTAAAGCATGGAGTTGTGTAATTTTATTGTTAATGCTACGAATATTTAGGTGTGCTATTGAAAGGGAGTTAGAAGAGAAAGGTGAACTCAAATTGTTAGTAGTTTGGTTTGAGAGGGTGTGTAGGAGGCAATTATTTGGGCCAGGGTTGGGGTGAATGTCCCCGTGTAACAGTAAGAGTATTTGAGGGAGTGGAAAGATTTTTGAGTTTTTAGAGAGTATTAGGTAGAACATTCTAGTTGTGTGATGCCTGTTATGGAGTACTCTGTGATAGTGTGGGGGAAGGTAAGGGCAGGATGACAGGAGGTAAATATAGCTTTGTTCAGCTAGGGGAAGGACAGAGCTAGTGTGTTTAGCTAAGCTAGGAGATCTGCTAAGGGTGTTGTACTCATAGGAAGTAAGGGTATAGTATAAAAGAAGGATGTTAAGGAGCAGGAGTAGATAAAGTAGCTTAAAAGGCAAGGGCATGTTGAGTTTGGTGAGCTTGGCAAGGTTGGAAATTAGTAGTATTAGGAAGGTAGGAATGGGGTGTGGCAGTAAGACAGGAGTGGAGAGTTTGTAAGTGTGAATGAGGCAGGAAATTTGATAGGATGTGAGAAAATTGAGGGTGTGGCTGAGCAAGTATAAGTTTAGGGGTACTGGGGGTGGGTGGGAATTGGGGGTGGGGTAGGGGAGTGAGCCCGTAGGGCGAACGGAGCGGGAAGAGCCAGAGAGAGGACCAGGGCATAGAAAACAATTAGTGAGAAGTGAAAGAAGCACTGGGTACAGTGCAAGGTAAGAGTGGACTATAAGATGAAGTACAGAGAGGAAAATAGGTAGATTGGGAGAGATAAAATAATTGTTTGGGGACTCATAGAGGTTGTAAAGTTGGGTGTAATAGAGAGATAGAATGGGGTTAATACCAGAAAGGTATCAGGAAAAAACAAAACTCTAGTGAGATCATTAGGGATATTTAGTTTACTAGTGAATAGGGTGCCACCTAGTGGCCAAACTAAGAAATAATGAGAGACAGAGCAAGCAGAGAGCAAACTACTGGGATATAGTGAGGTAGAGGAGAGAGTTATCCTAAGGACAAAGATGCAGAGGGAGGGTAAGTGTGGGTAATTTAACTACTAAAGGAGGGGGGGTAGGCTGCTGGTTAACTTGGGAAGGAAGTCAAATAGCCTGGAGTGATGTAAGTTAAAAATACATTAGCATGACATACTTTCAAAAGAGGACTGTTCAGGGTAGAAAGTCTTAGTTGGGAGGACAAACAAATCCTATTCAGGACTCTGTTCCTTAACTTGGATTCCACAGGGCCTCTTTAGAGTGGATAAGGCAGGAACTCAGGTACACAGGGCTGGTGAAATATAAGGAAGAGATGGAATACAAATAAGTAATCTCAACAGTCACAGGGTGTAGATAAGAGACAACCAATCATAGTACCTTAGCATCTAAGTCTAAAGACATAACAAATGACTGTCCTCTTAACACAGTGTAGAGCAGGCACACCAGGGAGGATTAATACATAGCAGGAACATACAATTGAATACAGTTATTTACAAAATGTCTGATTAGGTATAAAACAATTCCCTCTATGCAGCTATTTGATCCTATATGCCTTACGCCTTGAAGGAGGAATACCTACACTATGTAATTACAGCAATTATAACAATTAAACAATAACACTACAGGTTAGCATTTGTAACAATCAGCAGGGTTGAACTAAAGAACATTTACAAACACTATAGCCTTAATGTAGCGATGTTTGAAAAGTGGTCTAAGAATCCCAATAGGGACAACAATCAAGTGCAATGCATTGGCTTCAGACTATATAATGCAGGTCAGAATCCAACAATGGATGGTGAAGTTAACAGGCAGTAATATGGCGAATGTCTATTAGTAGGTACTTGTACTACTATGAAACACAGTGAAACATTCAGAAGGATTCCAGGATTACTGGCATACGCTAATACTGTCGCATCAATTATCATACTGCAATACACTATGAAATTAGAAACTATAAGGGTGCTTGAAGAGATTAGCGGTATTATCCAATTAGATGTGAATGCACAGTGTTAATATTAAATCAGCTTTGACTCATTAGCAGGACAAGTATTATATACTTGATATCACTTCCAGCCATAGAAAAAACACTGAGTAGTTGGGGACCACGTGGACGCTAGAATAGCGGCGTAAATACTCAGCCCGATATAGTAGCTGCTTGAAAGGGTGTTTTATGATGATGCACGTGGACGCTAGAGTAAGCGGTGTAGAATACACTGTCCAGTATGGACACTGCTTGAATAGGTGTAAAAAGGTGCATACTCACAATAATTATCTAGAAAACAACATGGCTCAAGTAAGCCAGCCAACAGAGAGCGCCTAAGCAGAGCCGCATATACAGTAGTAGCGGTTTACCGGCTTTAATTATTTTCCGGTTAAAAAGCGATCCACGTGGGTCCCAATGACGCAGTTGTGTTACTGTAGGTAGGCTGCAAGCAAATACTAAAGGTACAGATTCAGTAAATGTGAGAACAACAAACAATACAAAGTATATGTAACTTATACCGAATAATAAGTGATGGTTATATTCAATTAAACAACATAAAGAATACACAACAGAAGATGCAGCTGAGTACTCACATTCGGATATTCGCTTCGAGCCCAAGACACGCAGCAGCCTAAGGGGAAAGTAATAGGGATGGGGCCGCTTTGTGAGGGGTATATTTGTAAAATCAGACTGGAAATGAATCCAAGAGGGAGGAGAGAGAAGGGAAGGGGTGGGCAAAGGTTAAAAAGCGAGCAGAAGGGAAACAGCAATTGTTCGTTCCGGGGCAGAAAGCTAACAGAGCTCAGGAAAAAAGAATATTCTGATTAAGGGTTAAAAGAGGTGATTACAGGTAGCATAAGCTGAAAACGAGAGATGAAATGGGGTAGTATAGGTATAGTGCGGAAGAGATGACTTCGAGCTTGGAAAGAGAGGAGTACTCTAAAGACAGTGTAGAGGACTAAGGTAGAGCTGTATAGGCAGTAGGGAAGAGAGGTCTTAGAGTTAGAGAAAATAGAGGGTAAACAGGAGGAAGAGTAGAGAGACTAAGGTCGGGCAGTATAGGCAGCGGTACAACTATAGCAAATATAAAAGTATACGGAAGAGCCAGAGAGAGGACCAGGGCGCAGAAAACAATCAGTGAGAAGTGAAAGACGCACTGGGTATAGTGCAAGGTAAGAGTGGACTATAAGATGAAGTACAGAGAGGAAAATAGGTAGATTGGGAGAGATAAAATAATTGTTTGGGGGCTCAGAGAGGTAGTAAAGTTGGGTGTAGTAGAGAGAGATAGAATGGGGGTTAATACCAGAAAGGTATCAGGAAAAAACAAAACTCTAGTGAGATCATTAGGGATATATAGTTTACTAGTGAATAGGGTGCCACCTAGTGGCCAAACTAAGAAATAACGAGAGACGGAGCAAGCTGAGAGCAAACTACTGGGATATGGTGAGGTAGAGGAGAGAGTTATCCTAAGGACAAAGATGCAGAGGGAGGGTAAGAGTGGGTAATTTAACTACTAAAGGAGGGGGGGGGGTAGGCTGCTGGTTAACTTGGGAAGGAAGTCAAATAGCCTGGAGTGATGTAAGTTAAAAATACATTAGCAGGACATACTTTCAAAAGAGGACTGTTCAGGGTAGAAAGTCTTAGTGGGGAGGACAAACAAATCCTATTCAGGACTCTGTTCCTTAACTTGGATTCCACAGGGCCTCTTTAGAGTGGATAAGGCAGGAAGGTCCTAGAATGGGGTGTGCAGTATCTAAAGTTACTTTGTCAAAATGGCTCAGGGATTGCATTACCTTCTCATATTCACTTATGAATGAATCTAAGCCTGCTCAAATCAAAGCTAACTTAACTAGGGCTATCGCAGCATCTGTTGCCTTCCACTCTTGGGCCTCCAAGCATGACATCTGTGCAGCAACCATTTGGCCTAAACCCCATACCTTCATCAAGCATTAAAATTGGATCTGATCTCCGGGGGAAGAGTGGTCTTCGGCTCAATGGTTCTCAGGAATGTTCTTCCATAAGGGCCACCCAGGTTCTCCAAGTAGCTTGGGATTCTGTCCCATTATTGATGAATAGGAAGAAGATTAACAACTTCAGATAAAGAGGTTATGTCTTACCATAACGTTCCATCTGAGTTGTTGATCTTCCAGTCATCACAACCTCCCACCAGCCCCCACCAAAGGCTCCTGGCGGATCTTCTGGGTCTTGTGGTGTTTCAGGGTTTCTGCGCAGAGATGGCCTCTGACTTTCTGTTTCTTCTATATGTTGCATGCAAACTCGATTTGAGGTAATTGAGCGAAGGGCATTGTGGGTGGCAACAAAAGTAAAATTAAGGCACCAAAGTTACACACCAAAGTTACACACTGGAGATCAGTCACAGTACTTTATTACAAAAAACAATGGGTGAGCGCTTTCACAACTTAATGTTGCTTCATCAGACCACATCACTGCAAATGATGCTTGATTAAATACTAAAGCAATCAGTATGACATCACAATTTAAAGCAAGATTCCTCCACAACCATTAAACATATACCAATGTCTGTAATAAGAAAATGCATTAAAGAAATATGTAGAAAATCTATATATATACAGTAAAAAAGAAGAAATATATAGTAAAAGAAAGGGGGTATCTTCCCTGACGGTTATTAATAATAATCATTAAAATCATTAAAATATATGTATATATATATATATATATATACACATAACACACATATAAAAGCACAATAAAAGACTCATAGTTAATGTTTAAGGCGCCTTGCCTTAAGGTAAGGAACTAATGAAGTACAACCATTCAAACCAGGATATTTATCCGCTTGTAACTTGGTAATCCATTTTTGTTCTAATTCTTCAGTATGGTTCTCTATATCACCGCCTCTTTTTGTCCTTACTATTTGTTTTAAAATTAAAAATTTAAAACAATGACTGCTCTCCGTATTCAGGACATGGTTAGCTAAAGTATTTGATTGCTTCTGGTTCCGTATATCCCTTACATGTTCTAACATTCTTTCTTTAAAACTCCTGTTTGTTTTGCCTACATAATAGGCATGACATACTTGGCAAAAACAAAAATAAACAACGTCAGCACTTTTACAATCATAACAATTCTTCGTATAAAGTTTAAAACATTTCACAGGATGAATATACTTATTTTTAGTGTAAATATACTGACAAGCTGCACAATTCCTACAGGGAAAAGTACCCTGTCTGCTAGAAAAATTCTTTCTAAAAGGCTGATGTTCTCTATTACAAAGGTGCTGTTTTAAAGACACATTATTTCTAAAACTGAAATTTGGGGTGTCACCAATTATGGAAACCAGACCTGGTATTTCATGTAATAAGTGCCAATTCTTTTTAATAATTTCTGTATACTTATTGATGTCACTTGCAAATCTAAAAACTACTCTAAACTTATTCTATCAATACTTGTATCATGAGATATACTTGTATCAGTACCATAAGAGCTCATGTATGGTTTACACCTTGTAGATCTCAATTTCCATGCATCTGCTATCTCATTAGTAATTTCTAAGCTAGGATAACCTCTTGTTTGAAACTCAACTTGCAATTTCTTCAAAGCAACTGCTGCCTCTTCATCATTATTGTGTAGTGTGGACATAGGGTTCTATAAACTTGTCCTTTAAGAACATTTCTAGGTATGTGTCTCGGGTGCATGCTTGACCTGTGAAGACAGGCATTGGTTCTTGTAGGTTTGTGGTAAATACTAGTTCTTATCTGCTTCAAGTCAGTTTTAGTAACACTCACGTCCAGAAAATCAACACATGTATCAGAAAAAGTAAAGGTAAACTTCAAAAAATCTGTGGTACTATGCAAATAATCAATAAAATTACCAATATTCTCACCATGCCCTCTCCACAAGGCAAAAACATCATCCACAAAACGTACATACCAAAGGATATAACCAAAAAATGGATTCACAGCTGACAAAACACATTGTTCTTCCCATCGTACTAATGACAGATTGGCGTAGCTATTAGTACATGAAGTGCCCATAGCCACGCCAATCTGCTGTAGAAAAAATTGATCCTGAAAGGTTACAACATTATTTTCAAGTATAATCTCCAATAGTGCACAAACTAACATAATCTTATTAGTGGTAAGCTTCTTATTTATATCAAGAAATTCTCTTATTTTTTCAATTCCCCAAACATTTGGGATACTGGCAAAAAGAGATTCAATATCCATGGTAAGGAATACAAATTCTTCATCATTATCAATAGTTTCCATTCTGTTCTGCAGCCACTGTAAGAACATTTTTGTGTCTCTAAGAACTGTATAGCAACTATCTAAAAACTCATGTAAGATACCTTCTACATAAATAGATAAAGGCTCAGTGCACCATCCTGCTCCTGATACGATGGAGCGCAAAGGAGGGACAGTGGGATGTTTATGGATTTTAGAAAGTCCATAAATCCTAGGAACTAAAGGTTTTTGTACTGAAAAATAATTAAATAGAGATTCATCAATTAATCCTGTAATTAATAAATCAAACACTAAGAAGGACACTTTATCAGTAATAGCAATTGCAGCTGTTTTTGTCAGCATTTGATAAGTACAAGTATCTAATAGCAAAGCCTTCATCTGATTAATATACAAATCTTTATCCATTAATACAATTTTTCCTCCTTTATCTGCTTGTTTAATAGTAAGAGAATGTAAATTCTATAGTTCATTTAGAGCCCTGTATTCTTCTGTATTTAAATTGTAAAAAGTGCAGCCATTCATACCAGGAGTATAAGCTTCTTTAAAAGCATGTTCACAGATATCTAAAAATCTTTGTATGCCTAGAGGAGTAGGAGGTACATAAGTGCTAGGTTTCCTATATATATTAACATTTACATCTGCATTGTTTGGAAATATACATTTTAAAGATAAATTCCTGCCAAGCAATTTCAAATCTGTTAGCATTTCAGTTAAGTCTGCCTTCCTGGCAGGTATAAAAGACAAACCCTTATTAAGCAAGCTATTCTGTTCATTAGTTAAAGTAAAGGAAGAAATATTAACAATAAGATTAGTCCTTACATCCTCCTATTCTTTGAAAAGTGTACAGTTCTGTCCATTTGATGTTCCCTTGCTGTCTTCCCCATATTCGGGTTGCTTTTGGCTCGAGCTCTGAATGGGAGAGCTGCTTTTAAAGTAAATTCTCCCACTTTCAAATTCTCTAAAAATACGCTAGTGTCTGTAGCGTTAGCTTGTAAACTGTCTATTGGAGTCTTACCTGTAATATTTGCATTCCTTCGTTCTTTTGACTTCGAGTTTTTATCCACATTTGAAGTAGATGTATTCCCATTCACTACTGAAGCAAAAGATGCAAGTTGAGGAGTAGGAACACTAGATTTAGTATGTTCTTGATCAATTTGTTGTACTGCCATGCTGTCGTTCGGATTGTTAGCGCAAAAACCGGAAATGGAAGGCTGTGTCTCAGTATTAAGCGTCCTGCTAATCTCTCTGTTCACAGTAACAGGATTATGAGAAGAGGTTCTATTTATAGAGTCTCTCGGCCATGAGAAGACATTATTGTTTTTAAAGTCTGATTTGTCTCTATTTAGTTTATTTAATTTAATATTTTGAAGCTTTTTCTCATAGGCACTAATGCTTTCATGCAACTGGCCCATGTTATTCAGGGTAATAGTGGCAGGAAAGGTTTCAGATATCTGATTTTCTAATGTCACAATTTCAGTTTTCAACTCAGTTTCAAGAGGTGTAACAAACTCTATAAGAAGCCCCATATACTTGGAGCTAAAAGATAAATTCAATTCATGCCACTTATGTAGGAGGTCAGGGTATGTATTCCCATAAGTAGGCATATTTAATATACGTAGACCACGAGGTATTACTTTAGCTTCCAATGAAGCTTGTAAGTGTAGTCTTTGCCATTGTAGTCGTTTATACTTGTATAGAAGGTTTTCCAGCCCTCTGTATTGTACTTGGAACTCAAGCATCTTTTCCATATCCGAACCAATATCCACTGCACTTGCCTGTACATCGGTGTTTAGTAATGGATTCACTGGGACTTCGATAAGTTTTAAAAATCGACGATGTTCATTAGATGATTCTTGGTTAGTATCCATGTCCATATTATATCCACGTACAGTGTGCCCTTAGCCGAATAAAAATAGAAATGAAAATACAAACTCAAACGGCTTCAGGTACACTAAGGTGCCCAAAAACGCACGACAACAAAAGTAAAATTAAGGCACCAAAGTTCACACTGGAGATCAGTCACAGTACTTTATTACAAAAAACAATGGGTGAGTGCTTTCACAACTTAATGTTGCTTCATCAGACCACATCACTGCAAATGATGCTTAATTAAATACTAAAGCAATCAGTATGACATCACAATTTAAATAATACCCCCTTTCTTTTACTATATATTTCTTCTTTTTTACTGTATATATATATATATATATATATATATATATATATATATATATATATATATATATATATATATATTCTACATATTTCTTTTATGGATTTTCTTATTACAGACATTGGTATATGTTTAATGCTTGTGGAGGAATCTTGCTTTAAATTGTGATGTCATACTGATTGCTTTAGTATTTAATCAAGCATCATTTACAGTGATGTGGTCTGATGAAGCAACATTAAGTTGTGAAAGCGCTCACCCATTGTTTTTTGTAATAAAGTACTGTGACTGATCTCCAGTGTGTAACTTTGGTGTGTAACCGGTGCCTTAATTTTACTTTTGTTGTCATGCGTTTTTGGGCACCTTAGTGTACCTGAAACCGTTTGAGTTTGTATTTTCATTGTGGGTAGCAGCTTAGCTCGAGAGTTTTTGGTATAAGGCCGACTCGGTTCTGAGGGCTTGGAACCAAACCCATCAGTGATGAGTGGAAGAAGATCAACAACTCAGATGGAACGTTATGATAAGACATAACTTCTTTTTTTCCTGAGGGTCACTGGAGGTGGTATTTGTACTAATAAGAGAAGCTTGTCCAGGACATCAGGGAGCTTCCCCTGCTCTTTTCAATAGGTACAGTGGGTAGTGGTGGTCCCAGGTTCCTTTTCTTGCCAGAGCATAATAGGGGCATAGCAGCTTGCTGGTAAGGCATGTAGGACATGTGGAACCCCCACCCCCCACCAAAACACCTTACCAATACAGGGAATCATGTAGACTCACTGAAGGTAGTTTCAGAGACAGTTAAAAGTTAGAATTATTTCTGCCGAAATATCTTCAGCGAACAAAGAAAACATTTTTTTGCAGAGGAGGCAAGCCCTCCTGCACTCCCCACATGGGGAATATCGTCCCCCCCCAAGCAAATATAAACCAACTCTGAGGTTGCACAACAGTGGGGAAAAAAAGGCAAACTCCATTGTCAGTAAAGTTAGTTTTGCTGAACAGCATTTGCACACTTTATGTTTGGTGAAACTAACTTCACTGATTTAGCACGTTTCCCCAATAAAGTAAGGAATACATAATATATGGTAACATCTCACCTGTAATCCAGTGTTAAAAATGAAAAGCTATTTCCCAATGAAAAATAGCGACTGTCATAATTATACAAATCTTAGCAATGTTCACAATACAGAAAAACTACTAATTTATTCATGCTTAAGGGTTATGGTTTTGATGAGGTATTAGTACGCTACAGTGTAACAAGTTAAGGGTATAGCTACTAATACAACAGAGGTGTGGAAATTTCATGGACAAAGACATTTGGGAGATTCCAAGATGGTGGTCGTTTAAGAAACACCCTCTCCACAAAGCTCTTACTTAACTTTCTGAAAAACAACTAAATAGTCAGCAAACATTGTCAAACTAGAAGAAAGAGCAAGTACTCATTCTGAAATCATCTTTATTGAGCTCTAAAGTCACTAGACCAGATTTTCTTCTCTGACACTTCTTAGCACAAGATCCCATGTGTAAATAAGAGGCCTGAAGGCATCAGAACCTTAACAGAGGACAGCAGATACATGAGGAAAAGCATCTATAATTGCAGCGACAAAATGCCTAAAGAAATAGAAGGTATGGATACCCAAACTTTCAGAAACTAAATTATCTGTGATAGCGTCTCCTGAAAAGGAAGTTATACCTCGAAGGCAGAAAACAACCAAACTCCTGCAGGAACAAGTCAAAGACAGCCCAAAACAAAAGTCAGAAAATATTATACATATGGAGGAACTCAAAAGTGCTATTTTACTACTTCAGACTGCAGTGCATGGATTCTCCGAACAACTTACTAAATTCTGAGGTACAATAAATCAAATTGCAGAGCATTTGGATCTAGTAGAAGGAAAAACCAGGACAAATGAGTTGCAAATTGAGCAATTGAAAGAAGAAGTAAGCGCTAAAGACAAGTTAATAGTTGACATAAAATTAAAAATTCTGGATCTGGAAGCAAGAAGTTGACGGAACAATATTATTAAAAGAGGGCTCCCAGAAAAATATGAACACAATCAACTTGTTCCAATGCTTAAGCAAATCTTTAGCACTATACTACACTCGAATGATGGTACAAATGAATGAACAATTGAGAAGGCCCACTGAGCTCTTTACATGAACTGAAACTCTGCAATTCCATGAATAATTTATGCTAAGCTTCTCAATTACCAAGACGTACTATTTTATCCGCATTTAAAATCCAAAAACATTTTACGCGGAATGGCTATGCGATTTCTATTTCACAGGATCTCTCACCGGAAATCAAAGAAAGACGACGTAAACTCTCCCTGTATTGTGCGGATCTGATTAAGCGTAAAGTCAAATTCCAGATGAGATTTCCCAATACACTTTCTTTTTATCATAACGAAGTAAAATACACAACAGACTCATCAAAGGAAGCTAAATCCGTCTTCATGAAATGTTTTGGCAAAGCACCAGAATCTTAATTATTAGACAGCGATGTACCTCCATTTGTCAATTGAAGTTTTTATCTTCCCAGGTTCTTTTCTCTGACTTCAAATGCAGCCGTACACACACCCTGATTAATCTCTTAATTTAACCTTAAATGGTTCAGAAGGATTAATAAAATGGAAGATAGACTATCTAGTTGAACCTAGGTTCTTTTCGGACCATTCAAAGATTACATTAACAATAACAATAGATTTTGCATATAACTCACCTATTTTAGCTTGAGGTTCCAATTGGTCTCTAAATAACAATATACTACATAACTCGGAAGTGACTAAAGAAGTTATTAAAGGCCTAATAGAGTTTGACATGGACATACATAATGCGGACATCCCATACAATTTTTGCTGCCTTGATTGTATGTGTGTATTCTCATGTTCAGATAATGTGAGCGATTTCATTTTGACTGTGATTGCCATGGTTTGATTTTGTTTCTGTGGATTTCTTGAATAGTAATGGCGCTTTCTTTTTGAGACATGATGCAAGTTCAGGCCACTCTGCAGTTGCATTTTAGGTCAGTACTATTTAATATTCAACTGCTGCGATGGCTATAATAATATGTTTTTAATGCACTAGCTAAGATTTTGTTTTGTACTTGTTAACAGCAGCAATACTTTGTTGCTGCTTATTTTTAGAAAAGTAGTTATTTTTAGATAGGTAGTTATTGTATGGGACATACTGTTTGACAGCAGTATTTGCGTAGCATACCTTTTCAACCCACATTGTATATTTGGTGTGGTTTGATGTACATGGTCTGTTTACCGACCGGAGGCTATATATTAAGGAGTTCAGTATGTGCTTAGCTTAGCGACTTTAACAATAGAGTTAGCTTACACATTTTAGTTGTATCAGAGTGTCGCTGCATTGTATACTCTTATCTAGATAATACTGCTTACCGATCGGAGGCTATATAATAAGGAGTTCAGCATGTGCTTAGTTGAGCGACTTTAACAATAGAGTTAGTTTATGCATTTCAGTTATATCAGAGTATCGCTGCATTGTATACTCTCATCCAGAAAATATTGCTTTCCGGTTTATGTTTCATGTTTCGTTTTTTGGCCATGATTATTTACAAGTGTATCAACGCAAGCTTGGTTTGTCAGCAGGCTTGTATCGTCAGTTTGACAGATGGTTTTGTTTTTTATTTACGCAGAACAGTTTGTCCAAGGCACCTTTTGCTAACTTTGTTATTTATGTTATTTTTTAAACTTTTTAAGGAATATTTACTTGTTCTATAAAGAACTTTTAATGTTGTCTCTTTAATTTAGCTTACTATGATTGTTACCAATTATCTAATTAGGATCTAAATTGGTTAGTTTGAGCGCCAAAAGAGTTTGTATAAAAAGCTTTCTAAATTCATGTCTTATTACACCTGAAGAAGCGTAGTACAGCTACGTGAAAGCGCTTGTGTGTTCCTGTTCCAAATAAAGAAGTTTTCCATAACAGTGATCATCTCCGTGTGGTGTCTCCAGTGGATTTTGTGTGTTTCAAGTTCCTTGTTTTTTCCATTTGGAGTCTTTGTTCTCTTGCTACAGTTTTTTGGACTCTTTCTTTTGCTGCTGTGCTGTATGCAAGGTAAACACATGGAGCATAACAATATTGAGTTGGATTTTCGTCCAGAGACGAGGATTACTGGAACATCTACTTGGGATTCTCTCAAGCATTGCAAAGAAAATCCTTTATTGGCTCTGGAGCTGAGTAATCAACCAGCTGTGTTACCAACTACACCGAATGGTGAGAATGTCATTGAATTTAACAGTCTGTTTAGAATGCTTCAAGATGATCTATATCAGTTGCAGAGACTAGCCTGGCAGAGACTGCATTTAGAGGCATGCT
Source organism: Protopterus annectens (assembly GCF_019279795.1). Lineage (NCBI taxonomy): Eukaryota > Metazoa > Chordata > Ceratodontiformes > Protopteridae > Protopterus > Protopterus annectens. The sequence continues at coordinate 920,123,843 of NC_056747.1, forward strand.
TACACTTTAAGATAGTGCCTAGAGGTATGCGTGTCTTTTGTATGCCATCCTATGGCAATAGCCATCCCTTGCTGTTAAGGAAATGGCAGGACCTTAACATACAGCTAGGTTTCAGTTATATTAACTTGCTGTTGGAATATTTTTCACCACTGGAGGTTGAGCTAAGAAACAAGATAGATTCACAGTATGCAGCGATTACTGAACGCTTTAAGACTGAACATTTTACCAGGAGACTTGACTCCCTTTGGGTTCAGGTACAATCATTTAGTGAAAGGCTCAAAGAAGTCAAACATAAGAAACTTATCAGGGATGCCAATGATTTTGCCAGTGGACAGATCTTTGTATGGCCCAGAACTGAGAGTACACGTATGCAGAATATACGCAATGATGGGCTCCCTAATAATGCTGGTTTTTCATCGATGCCTACAGTTAGTTCCATCACTGAACCTTTTCTTGTTCAATCCGCTTCCTCCGTAGTTAATAGCATGACCAACACAGCATCAGTGCCCTCTAACCCAACTTCTATTTTAGTTGATGAAGTTAATATGGACAATGGTACCCCGCCTCCTAACCAGCAGGCAGCCAAAATGTCTGTCAGCAGGTGCCAGACCGAAGGACTCGTCCTCTGCAAATAATCATTTTTTACCTTTCCCGGTCAAGGCACAGCCAGGATGGCGAGGCCGGTCAAGCAGCAGAGGTCCAAGGAAAAGAAAGGGATCAGCAGAAAACTTTCCAAACAACAGGAGACAAAGAAATTGAGCACTATGTTTTTACACTCAGAGGATGAGAGACTGAATTCCCTTGTATGCAATATCTCCAGCTATACCCTGTCTGAGTCAGATCTGTCCCTTTTAGAGAAAGGACTGAACTTCATTCCTTCACAAGTCAGTTATTTAAGTGACATTTTAATAGACTTGAGGCTGTTCTGTCGTAGTGTCTCTCTTAAGACTTTTTTCAAAGATAGCAATGTTTTGGACACTAACACTTTAAAGAGTTTTTTCAGGGTCAAGAGCAGTTTTACACCTATGATGCCACACAATGTGGAGAGTTTTCTGAAAATGTGTGAGAGTGACTTTTACGAATGGTTTAGGTTAAGTAACAATAAAAAAAGATGCTGTTTCTATAATGTTAGTAAAGCTGAACAGAGTTCCATTGTTTCTCTGAAAAATAATGAAAATGTCATTGTTAAACAAGCTGACAAAGGAGGAGCAGTGGTTGTTATGAATTCATCAGAGTACATTACTACTATGAACAACATGTTGTCAGATGATAAAGTATATGAGGTTATTTCCAGAGCAAAGGTCAGTACAATTGTGAAGTTGGTGCATGATAGCCTCTATGATCTCTTGATGTGTGGACAGATTAGCTGCGAGTTGTATGAATTTTTCTTGATTGAGTTTCCCACTCTACCTATTATCAAGGGTTTACCCAAAATCCACAAAGGGGTTGTACCAGTACCAATGAGACCCATTGTTGCAGGTGAACGGTGGATAACTTCCACCATCTCTTCATTTGTGGAAGGGCTATTACGCCCCTTGGTAGATGAAATTCCAGTCATTTTGAAAGATTCCTATCAGCTTATTGAGTTCCTTAAAGGTTTCAAGTTGGATGGGAGTGAGGCAACAATGTTATTAGTGACTATGGACGTCCAGAACCTTTTCACCAGCATTCCCAATGATTTGGGGATGCAGGCCATTAGAGAGATTCTTGTTAGCAATTCAGATTATAGCAATAGCAGACAGATTTTGATTAACTGCCTGCTAGAAATGATATTAGAGAACAATGTTTTCCTGTTTCAGGATCAGCTATACCTTCAGAAATGGGGAGTTGCCATGGGCACTCCCTGTGCGAATAGCTATGCTAATCTTGTGGTCTATCATTGGGAATTGCAACATCTGTTTAAGCATCCAGATTATAAAAAGGTTAGAATGTACAAGAGGTTTGTTGATGACGTCCTCTTTGTGTGGGATGGGACTGAAGCTGATTGTATGAGCTTCATTGCTGCATTAGAAATGACCTCTACTTTTTTGAGATTTACTGCAGAAATCTCTCCTGTTCAAGTCCATTTCTTAGACTTAAAGTTGCAAGTTAGTGCCAACAAGATAGTTACCTCTTTATACAGGAAATCTACTTGGAGGAATACTTTGTTACGGTTTGAGAGCATGCATCCCAGGTTTACCTTTAGAGGGATTGTTCTAAGCCAAATATATAGAATCTGCAGAATTTGTAGTGATAAGAGTGACCTGGCCTCTGAGCTGAATGTACTTGAAGGCTTGTTCAAAGAAAGAGGGTACCCTCCCAAGTTAGTAGATGATTGTAAGCAGGAGGTTTTTATGAAAGTATTTGGTAGGAGAGACAGTGCTGCCCCAGTCAGGGATAGTGCTCATTTTCCTGCATTCAATAACTATAAGCATGCTGATAGACTTACTTATGTCACTAAATACACCAGTGATGTTGTTGAACACAACAAAATTGTCAGCAGGAATTGGAACGTGTTGGTTGCAGATCCGTTTACCAGAAAAATCGTAGGGGCCCATCCAACATTTAGTTACAAGACATGCAATAATTTAAAACAAATTTTGTGTCTAGAGCAGAGCCGTTTGATAAACAACAACCGTAGTGATCCTCAGGGGACTTTTCCATGTGGACACTGTCATATGTGCCCACATATATCCAATAGTCTTAGTTTTCTACATCCTGATGGATCTTTTCTGTTCACACCCAGATTTCACAGTGACTGTAATAGTACTAACTTAATTTATTTGGCCATATGTGATTCATGCCAAGCTTTTTATGTAGGCCTCACGAAGAGAAGACTTCGTGATAGGATCTACAATCATTGCTACGACATCAGGAAAGGCAATGAAAGTAGTGCCTTGGCAAAGCACATTCTGGAATTTAATACACATAGTTTTAAATTTATGGTTCTGGAACTGCTGGCAATTAACATTAGGGAAGGAGACAACATGAATCAACTGGCTGTTAGGGAACTTAAGTGGATTTTTACCTTAAAAGCGCATTTACATCCAGGTATTAATCAATATGTTTCGGTTAAACCTGTTCTTAACATGAGATAGAGGAGACACAAGCGGATTTGTTTTGTTGCATGGCCCCAATATTTTGTGTGTTCCCAATTCTGTCTTTTTGTTTTCATGAGCCTTTTATGTGTCCTTTTATCAGGCTCACCCTTTTCAGTCATGGTTTTACAGAGCCATTTATTGTATAATTTCCTCATTTACTATGCCCTGTCCTAGGTTGTTATAGGTTTGCTATTATTTTGCTTTATACTGATTCTTTTGGTATGTTTCCAGTATTCAGCATGTGCACTAGTATTAAGGCTTTTATATGATACAAGGGAATAGTGGGCTGACACTTCGGATAATATTTTATGTAGTAGTGGTTCTTTGATTTTGATGGTGGTTTTACACAGGAATGGTTATCTGTGTATGATGTTAGTTTTATCTTCTGATTGATTAAGTTATTTAGTCGAACATACATAATATTCTCTGTCCATCATGCTTAGCATTACTGTGTTTATGGTAAGCTGGTGTTTGGCGCATGTTCGCCTCTTTTTATGTTGGACAACTGAGTACTACCAGAGCTGAGTTTTTTAACTCGCAGAAGATTTCAAACTCCATATAGGACCCTGAGATCTGTTTCAGTTCAGCTCAGTTTTTTATCATCTCACATGGACTTTATTGTCATCATTTACGTTTTATAGTACAGCCTTTCTACTTATATGTTTTGGTCAGGTTCCTTGGACTTTCTAGCTCTATTTGGGCGCTGACTGCTGGCAGATTTCATATTTGTCTGGTTGTCAGTGAAACATTGTTAGTCTGAACCACCTTATTGGTAGTTCACTAGACATCTGAGTGCCCGATGTCACTAGAGGTGAGTGGGCTGGTTGTTCGTAATCTGTTTGTTGACTGTTGTCATTCATATTTTTCCTCATATTTTCCGTTTCAGATCTTTTGACAATATTCTTTATGGGTGTGCAGGTTCACGTTGTTAGATGGGGAGTTCTCCACCAGGTCATATGTTAACTAGCAACGCTTCAGTATGCCAGCAGCTGTTTGCTATCCCGCTTTCATGCATGGTAGCCGCTGTTGCCAGTAGGATATTTCTTACTGACGAATGGCCTTTGCTGCCTTGATTGTATGTGTGTATTCTCATGTTCAGATAATGTGAGCGATTTCATTTTGACTGTGATTGCCATGGTTTGATTTTGTTTCTGTGGATTTCTTGAATAGTAATGGCGCTTTCTTTTTGAGACATGATGCAAGTTCAGGCCACTCTGCAGTTGCATTTTAGGTCAGTACTATTTAATATTCAACTGCTGCGATGGCTATAATAATATGTTTTTAATGCACTAGCTAAGATTTTGTTTTGTACTTGTTAACAGCAGCAATACTTTGTTGCTGCTTATTTTTAGAAAGGTAGTTATTTTTAGATAGGTAGTTATTGCATGGGACATACTGTTTGACAGCAGTATTTGCGTAGCATACCTTTTCAACCCACATTGTATATTTGGTGTGGTTTGATGTACATGGTCTGTTTACCGACCGGAGGCTATATATTAAGGAGTTCAGTATGTGCTTAGCTTAGCGACTTTAACAATAGAGTTAGCTTACACATTTCAGTTGTATCAGAGTGTCGCTGCATTGTATACTCTTATCTAGATAATACTGCTTACCGATCGGAGGCTATATAATAAGGAGTTCAGCATGTGCTTAGTTGAGCGACTTTAACAATAGAGTTAGTTTATGCATTTCAGTTATATCAGAGTATCGCTGCATTGTATACTCTCATCCAGAAAATATTGCTTTCCGGTTTATGTTTTATGTTTCGTTTTTTGGCCATGATTATTTACAACTGTATTAACTCAAGCTTGGTTTGTCAGCAGGCTTGTATCGTCAGTTTGACAGATGGTTTTGTTTTTTATTTATGCAGAACAGTTTGTCCAAGGCACCTTTTGCTAACTTTGTTATTTATGTTATTTTTTAAACTTTTTAAGGAATATTTACTTGTTCTGTAAAGAACTTTTAATGTTGTCTCTTTAATTTAGCTTACTATGATTGTTACCAATTATCTAATTAGGATCTAAATTGGTTAGTTTGAGCGCCAAAAGAGTTTGTATAAAAAGCTTTCTAAATTCATGTCTTATTACACCTGAAGAAGCGTAGTACAGCTACGTGAAAGCGCTTGTGTGTTCCTGTTCCAAATAAAGAAGTTTTCCATAACAGTGGTCATCTCCGTGTGGTGTCTCCAGTGGATTTTGTGTGTTTCAACATCCCATACAATATACAGTGGGCCTCATGTAAAGTGATTATTAGAGGAATACTTATCCAGAAAACCACCTATTTTAAGAAAATAAGAAAAGAAAAGGAAGACCAATTATTATCTGAAATTAGGGAATTAGACAAGCACTATCAGGAGAATCATAATCCAGCTTTGGAATCTCAAATGATAGAAAAACAAAGAGAATTATTTAATTTTCACCAATTCAATTATTCTCTTCAGGAATTAAAGTTTATAACTAAGTATTCTGAATGGATACAAACCCGCTCTAAAGCACTAGCTACGCTAATTGAAAACAAACAGGAATCCTCTAGGATAACCCTTATATGTTATCAAGATAAAATATATGAAACAGTCACACAAATTATTCAGTTATTTCATCAGGTATATTCGGACATTTATTCTAGAAATGACCATGAAACCCCAATCTCAGAGATAGAAGATTACCTTGACAGTCTTACATTTCAAAACTAAATGAAGATCAGAAAGCGATTCTATCTGCTTCACTGAGTCAACAGGAAATAGTGGATGCCATTAATAATCTTAAGTTAGGAAAGGCTCCAGGACCAGATGGTTATACTCCGGATTTTTATAAAACCTTTAAATATAATCTGGATCCCATCTTACTTAAACTATATAATTGTATCTCCCTTAATGGTGTATTGGATCTCTACCTAAACAACTCAAAGACCATATTTATCCCTAAAAGTAACTTAAATACATTGAACTTGAATAACTACAGACCAATCTCACTAATGAATGTTGATATCAAAATTTTATCATCCTTATTGGTGGAAAGACTCAAAAAAGTGATCCCTTCTCTAATATATCAGGAACAGTCTGGCTTCATGTGCAATAGACACCTGGGATAATACGTTGACATTAGAAACTATGATTAATCTTACCAAAATGACAAAAATGCAAGATACACGATGATATTAGATGCGTGTAAGGCATTTGTTAGGGTCAACCGGAGCTTTCTGTTTGTAGTGCTAGCCCATTTTTGATATCCCCATAGACTTTCTTGATACTATTAAGATATTGTACAATAGTTCATATATACGCCTATATATTAACAAAAGTTACTCAAGCCCGATAAAAATTTCTAATGGAACCAGACAAGGATGTCCCTTCTCCCCTCTTTTGTTCAATTTATACCGAGAACCCCTTTTCTTATTTATTATGCAAAAGACTTTTCATTCAATACCTAAAGTACTACATATTAAAATAAGTCTGGCCACCTTTGCAGATGACCTGAATATATATTTTGAGCATCCTAATGTAGATCTCAAGAAATTGGTCACCACCTTAAATACTTTTGCAGGTATCTCTGAATATAAAATTAACCAAAACAAATCTTATATCTTCCCTGTTAACCCTACAGGGCACACAGAAAACCACTTTCCAGACTCACCTTTCAATATGGTTTATTCTTTTAAATATTTAGGGATTTGGTATGACCACTCCTTTCCTTCCATTATGCACTGCAGTATTCTGAAATTATGGTCGGGGATCTCACAGGATATAGCCAGGTGGCAGCACATGAAATTACCCATGTTATCAAAAGCAGTCATCATTAAAATGAATGTCCTCCCAAAGCTTCTATATCATATGAATGCAGCCTTTTCTTCCATTCCAAATAACTGCTTTACCAAAATACATAAAGCTTTTGTAAAATTCATTTGGCACCCAAGGTCGGTGAGAATCTCATATGAAAAGTTTATATTCCCAAAAACTAGAGGGGGTTTAGGCTTGCCAGATTTACAACTCTACTATAGAATTTTATGTGCTAGTAGACTCATTTCAATAGCAAATTATTACCCAGATAGTCAATTGTGGACTCCCTTTTGGGTCAAGATATGGTACAATCATGCATCTAATAACTTTAATCCTAAAGCACTTCCCTTCTTGCAGGCAACAACTCTTAGAAAAATAAAGTTGAGCTATGTCTTGAAGGATAAAGTTAAAACTTTTCAAGTGATTTTTAAATCACTAAAGTTGGAGAAAGCTCTACTTTTATTCCAACCTATTCACCTAAATCCTGATTTGAGAATGAATAATAACATGATCAACCTTGCTGAATGTCCTCTAATAAAACACTCCACACTTTGGGACATTTATATATTCAGGGATATTTCACTCCTGGAACTGCGGGATCGAATAAATTTAACCAAAAAATACACAATTATACTTGGTCAGATAAGAGAAATAATCACATCCTTACTTAAGGGTACCATTATTGATGATACTGAATTCAAACAGGTATCAGAGATATTGAAAGCTTTATCTAGTAAGAATAGTATGTTAGCCTTGTCCTATAAATACATACATACAAACAAATACCAAGAGAGAATTATCTACGCAGATTTCTGGGACCAACAAGGATCTGACTTTTCGGAAGACCAAAAATTATCAGCCATTAAATCCTCCCTCCTATTGTCCCCATTTAAAAAAACTTGTATATACACAATTTATGATAAATAACAATTCATATTTTACTCCTTTTATCTTAAATAAATTTAACCTTAATGTACCCTCTGCATGTTACTGCTGCTCCTACCCACATGCAGATATTCTTCATATAATGTGGTTCTCTAGATATTCACGTAGCATTTGGTGCTCTCTCAAAGTGTGACTAGAAAAAATGGGTTACCACAAATCAACCCTCTTGTGGGAAATGGCGATACTCCACATCACTAATCTTAAAATTTCAAAATTAAGATTGCATGTTTTAATCACACTTTGTTTATTAGTTACATTTTTACATAACCAAAAACTAGTTGGATCACACTAAGACATCTTGGAAAAGTTTCAGAACCATGGCGGTTAAATATATAACCTCACAAAAATGTTTAATAAGAAGCACTAATTTTTTTTCTTCCTCTTCTAGCTTTTCCCAGTTAGTGGTCGCCACAGTGGCTCACCCGTCTGCTCAAGATTGGCAGTGGAGTTTTATGGTGTCAAGTTGCCAGCCCGGCACCCAACCTTCCACAGAAGGCAAACACATGCATGCACTCACACCTAAGGCCAATTTATAGTGTCCAATCCACCTACAGCATGTCTTTGGGATGTGGGAGGAAACTGGAGCACCCGGAGGAAACCCACGCGGCCACAGGGAGGACATGCAGACTCTGCACAGAAGGCACCCCAGCCAAGGATTGAACTGGAGAACCTCTTGCTGTGAGGCGGCAACGCTAACCACTGCACCACTGCGGCACTAATAAGTGTGCTTATTTCCAGAATTCTGGAATACCCTCTTCGAACATTTTTTTGCTGACTAGGTAACTGTGAATTTGGATGGTACAATATTGTTAAATAGCTTTTCCTCTATATTTCTTTTCTTTTCGTGTTGCCTTTTTGGCTCAAGGGTATTCTAACTTGTCTTTCTTTCTTTTTTCCTCATCATAAATGTAGAATGAAGTGTTTTGTGTTTTATATATATATATATATATATATATATATATATATATTTCTCTTTTTCATATGTATATTCAACTATCCTTAGTTCCTTTGGTATTAATGTCCTCAAGCAGCACTACTGTACATTTTGTATATAGTTAGTAGTATTGTTATATTTCTTTAGTTTTTTTTCTGATGCTTTCTTGCTTATTATTGCTCATTTCTAACCTGCAAATGTTTGAGATTTGTTTATATTGCAGAAAATAATAAAATTATTATTTGAAAAAAAACAGACATTTGTATCTCAGTAGAAAGAGGGAAAATAGATCAATAACTCATATTTAAGAAAGCCAGAATTTTAAACAAATACAGTGCATTTTCAAGATAAAACACGCATCTTCACACTGCATACACTAGTGAACAGCAATAATGTAAATGTCTGTTATGTTCTTTGAAGCTGGAGTAACAGTGGTCAATTAAACACTTCTGGATTACAATAATAGTGTTGACATCTCAGGAAGAATGTGGGAGAGGGTCTGTCAGCACTTGGACTAAAAAAACTAGAAGACTTAAAAACATGCAGTTTGGCTAGTTTATTTTGATGAGCATTTACAACAACTGTCAGTATGTAAGAGGTGCTCTGAGAATGTATATCCTTGTAATTTAAGCAAAAAAATGAAAATGTAAATAGGTTCCAGAAGCTGTACAAGATGCCTATAGCATTTTATTTACATGGAAGTTAAAACATGATTTCTTTATATTTAGCATGACTCATATAAATGGGGTTTGGAAAAATGACTTCCAAGATCACTTTACTATGGCAGGTTAATTGAAATGTAATAGCCACTTAATGATTCTGTTGCATTAAAATAGTTGGAGTACAAAGACATAATGAAATAACTGAGGTACAGTGGTAAGCTTATACAAACCGTTAATTTTCCAGCCCTCTCCAAGGAAAACAGCATTGAGAAAAAGAAACTGTACCAAGCAATGCAACAACATGAACTTCCTTCTACTCTTGTTTCCTATTTTTTATAATAACACCAATGGAAATAATTTAGATCTGAATGTTTTGAGTGTAGCACCTTACCTCTCAACTTATTGCTCAAACATTCTGGATGAAACCAAACTTAATGGTGAGAGGGGACAAAATCAGGAACAATTTTTAAATAGTCGAATTCACTTAAAAAGTTAATAAAGCAACAGATGTTCCGTCATCACACATTTTCTGAATATTTGAGCACAACAACTATGAAACTCTAATACCTGGCATTATTGATTGATTGTGAACTTCAGTAATTTTTAAAACTTAGTAATTTAATGCCAGGAAATACTCCTATAGCGCAGATGTGGAGAGAAGCTGCATGGTTGGACTGGGCCAGAAGAGTAGACCTTGGTGAATCAGTGGCTGAAATAAGACAAAATCTCAGTAGAAGGGACACTGTGCTGCTTGGACAAGGATCCTTGTAAGACAAAACTCAGTAGACAAAAACTCGCAGACAAAAACTCAGTAGACAAATCTCAGTAGATGAATCTCAGAAGGCAAAATCAGTCCAATTCTCTTTTCCAAAGGTGATCTTTAATCAAGCCAGCTGCAACGTTGTTACAGTGAATGAAACTGACATGCACTTACACTGCTATTTATACACATAAGGGTGGGTGTGGTCAAAGGGCCCAATCATTTAGGGGGTGTGAACTTTATTGTGATTGGAAGGGAGACCCTGTGAGGGTCTGGCCCATTAATGTCACCTCCTTACATTCTGTGTTGTACACAAGTTAAACAAGCTTCAAAATACAAATTAGCTGATTGAAACGTAATATTCTAAAAGTAATATTTATGTGGTATTCCCTAAATACAGCTAAAAATATGGTCCAATCGCAGCAACAGGAGAAACACATATCTAGTATTAAACAGAAACCTCAGTTTTACACCTACATTTTAAAAGCTCCCCAATTCGGAAAACTGCTTTTCAGTCCTGAGTGCCTGAGAAGATCCTGAAATCGAGGGTGGTAAGGCCATGCTGGTATGGGAGTTTTTAGTAAACTCGTAGTGGCTGGAGGTCTGTGTTTTCTCACGGAGTGCCGGAAGGTTTACAGCGCTTTTCGTGCTTACTTCATCAGGGTGGCTTAAAAGGGTGGGTTTAAAAGGAGTGAGAAATTAAGAACAAAAACAAAAAAAACAAATAGCTACAGAATGAAGTTGCATAGACAGAACTGTGTGACGGGAAAATGAGATGGCCGGCACCACAGGGTGTGACCCTAAGATGTGAAACTAAATGTATAAATGCAGAAATCTGCCTTGCGTGTGTCGGTCTGCTAAACAACCCCAAAGTGTGGCCATATATGTATGCTAGGGGAGACCTTGGCCGGAGCTAAAACCTTCAATTCAGTGAGCTGTTTGTCTAGTCCCTCCAGCTGGAAAAATCACAAAAAAACTGGAGAATACATATGTGTGCAGTTAGACAGTTTCACACAAATGACCAGAAAGGCAGCCTGAAAGGATCTTAGAAAAATGCGGGACAGAGAGAGAAGAGTGTGGAATAAAGTCAGAAACAAGGGGGGGGGGGTTAGAGCCGGGGGATGGAGAAAAGTAGAAAACAGTGAGAGATAGAGCCTTCCGGCTAAGGGCAGTGTAGCTGGGAGGAATAAATCTAGTAATGTATGCTAAAGCTGTGTGGGAGTGGGATCACAAACAAGAAATGGCCGGGGTGGCCGGATGAAAGTCATGGAAGCAGGGGAAAATAGAGAATACGGCGCTTATAGTGCCAGCTAACTCAGGGATGTATCTAGGTGGTAGGGGGAGGAGTGTTTCTTTATGGAAATTAAGGTTATTTAGGCAAATAATATTATATTAGAAAAGAGTTGTGCCTGGGGGGGGGGTTCTGCGCTGGAGGGGCAGAAGCGGGAGCATGAGCCACATGGCGAAAACTATGAGGGTGGAACAAAACAACTATGACAAAAAATGAAAATAAAAAGATAAGCAGTATGTGGTAAATGCTGAAGCAATGTGCAGGTGATGTCCCAGAAAAGCCTTGGCCGGGGTGGCTGGTAGAAAGACGTAAAAGAAGGGGAATATAGAAAAAATCATGCTTATCATGCAAGCTAATTCGGGACCGTATCTAGGTGGTAGTGGGAGGAGTACCCCTTTATAGAAAACAAATGTAATTCAGAAAACAGCATTATTATAGAAAAGAGGAGTGCCTGGGGGGTCCCAAGCTGGTGGGGGAGAAGCATGTGCACTGGCCACGTGGTGAAAATTAAGAGAGAGGAACAAGACAATTATATTAAAATGTAAAAAAATCATATGTGGTTATCTCCGTCTAACAGATAATGGAACCTGCATGTTGTAGTCAAATTAGCAAAATGGCCAGTGTAAGGTGCAGGGGCTCCCTACTTAACTCATGAGACACTTCCATAAATGCTGTCTTAGTGGGGGAGGAAACGACAGTCTTGCTGGGGAGGGGGTGTCGCTAAGGGGCCCGAAATGTGGGAGAATGTCAAGGCTAGTAGACGGTAGCCAGCGTGATTCGGGAGTGCCAAATCAGAGTGTTTTTTGGGAGAGAACCCTGCGAGTAAAATAAAAGAAAGTGGAAAAAGGGGAAAGAGAAAAGGGGTGGGGGTGTGGAGAAGGGAGAGAGATTGGCTGCATGTGCTGATCAAAGGAGTGGGGACTGTAAAAAGCCAAATGGGGATGAGAAGAGTGACAATAGTTGACCCAGTAAAGTCTAAAGATATGTAACCCGTGTGGGCAGTATCGCTGGGCTAGTGAAAAAGTAGCCACAAACCCAAAGTGCTCTCAAAGAGGAAAAGAAAGCTATTAAAAACTCCTAACAGGGTCCCGTGTACTAGGGACAGTGGTGGCTGGAAACAGAGGATTGGGCTGCCGTAGGATGGAAACAAGGCAAGAAAAAGAGCGGAGTAAGCAGTGGGCAAAGTTAAACTGTGAGTAAGGCTTGACATAGTAACCTGAAAACAATGGGTCACATGAACACATTAAACCAAGGAAAACCTAAAAACCTGGGAAACATAAAGGTCTAAGTTGAACAAGTAACATAACCACACAAAACATACAAAAAAAAAAAAAACTTGTTGTGTAGGCTGAATCTTAGCTTAAATGCCTCGTTGAATGAACATGAATCTTATAGTAAAAAAAACAAACTGAATTGTATAGCAAACAAGATGTACCTTAGTGGACAGGTCTGTGGTTGATCTTTCTCAAGTTCAGAACAGGGAGTATGGATTCTGCATAGTTAAGTCCTGGTGGTTTCCTGGCCTGGAGTTTGATTTGCCATTGTAGCTCCTTTTTCTCGACCAGTGCATTGAAGTTGCCATTTGGGGGTGCTTTGGGTATGTGGTCCAGTATGTGGAGCTTGAAGGTGTTGGGGCCATTGGTCTTGATGGCATGCAGGGCTAGTTGGTTCATCCAGTTAAGGTATTTGAGATCATGGAGATGCTTTGCAATCCTGGTTTTCAGTTGATTCACAGTTTTGCCTATGTAGAATGTGCTGCATTGGGTACAGGCCACCCTGTATATCACCCCCTCAAGACTGCAATCCCCTCTGACATTGGGAAATAACTGCTTCCTGTTGTTTGGGCAATAGAAGACATTGTCCCCACTAAGGTATTTACAATAGTGGCACGGTGGGTTACTGCACAGGTAAGTCCCAGGAGTGCCTTATACAGCCCGCATTGGGTGTTCTAGAAAGTCACGTATGTTCTTACCCCTCCTAGCTGTAAATGTAGGTTTTGCTGGAAAAATTTGTCCAAAGAACCTGTTGCTGGTGATAATGGTCCAGTTGTCTGTAATGATCCTGAGGATGTGGTAGTAATCCAGAGAATAGTCCAGAATGCAACTGAGTTGGTATCTTTTGTCTGGGATACGAGGGGTCCTGATGCAGGTAAATGGTCTGACAGCCCCTTGTGTCCTGTGGACAATAATGGGGTCAAGTATCCCATTGATGAGCCTCTTTGTGTACCCCCTGGCCAAGAAGTCTCTTTGTAATGGCCACAACACCTTCAAGTTCCACATACTGGACCACGTACCCAAGACACCCCTAAATGGCAAATTCAATGCACTGGTTGAGAAAAAGGAGCTACAATGGCAAATCAAACTCCAAGCCAGGAAACCACCAGGACTTAAGTATGCAAAATCCATACTTCCTGTTCTGAACTTGAGAAAGATCAACCACAGGCCTGTCCACTAAGGTACATCTTGTTTTTGCTATACAATTCAGGTTTTTTTTTTACTATAAGATTCATGTTCTTTCAATGTAGCATATAAGCTAAGATCCAGTCTAAATGACAATTTTTTTGTGTGCATTTTGTGTGGGTATGTTATTTGTTCAACTTAGAGCTTTATGTTTTCCAGGTTTTTAGGTTTTCCTTCATTTAATGTGTTCATGTGACCCATTGTTTTCAGGTTAGTCCCGCCCAATACATCACCATTACCAAGCTGATTTGAGCAGTATTTACAATTTACATATACTGCTATGTCAAGCCCTACTCGCAGTTTAGCTTTGCCCACTGCTTACTCCACTCTTTTTCTTGCCTTAGTGTTTTCATCCTGCAGCAGCCCAATCCTCTGTTACAGGCCACCACTACCCCTAGTACCTGGGATCCTGTTAGGAGTTTTTAATAGTTTTCTTTTCCTTTTTGAGAGAGCTTTGGATTTGTGGCTACTTTTTCACTAGCTCAGCGATACTGCCCACACAGGTTACATATCTTTAGACTTTACTGGGCCAACTGTTGTCACCCTTCTCATCCCCATTTGGCTTTTTACAGTCCCCACTCCTTTGATCAGCACATGCAACCATTTTCTCTCCCTTCTCCACCCTTCACCCCTTTTTTCTTTCCCTTTTGACACTTTCTTTCTTTTTCCTCGCGGGTTTCTCTCCCGAAAAACACTCTGATTTGGCACTCCCAAATCGCGCTGGCTACCGCCTACTAGCCTTGACATTTTCCCACATTTCAGGCCCCTTAGCAACCCCCCAGCAAGACTGTATTTTCAGCCCCACTTACAGAGGGTTTCTGGAAGGGTCTCATGAGTTAAGTAGGGAGTCCTGCACCTTACAGTGGCCATTGTGGTAATTTGACTACAACATGCAGGTCCCGTTCTCTGTTACATGGAGATAACCACATACAATTTTTTGCAGTTTAATATAATTGTTTTGTTTCACTCTCTTAATTTTTGCCACATGACCTATACTCACGCTTTTCCCCTACCAGCTTGGGACCCCTTAGGCACTCCTCTTTTCTATAATAATGCTGTTTTCTGAATTACATTTGTTTTCTATAAAGGGGTGATCCTTCCACTGCCACCTAGATACGGCCCCGAATTAGCTTGCATGATAAGCGCAATTTTCACTATATTCCCCTGCTTTTATGTCTTTCTACCAGCCACCCAGGCCAAGGCTTTTACGGGACTCCACCCGCACACTGCTTCTGCATTTACCACATACTGCTTTATATACATCTTTTCATTTTCATTTTTTTGTTATATTTGTTTTGTTCCACCCTCATCATTTTCATCACGTGGCTCATGCTCCCGCTTCTCCCCCTCCAGCACAGAACCCCCCCAGAACTACTCTTTTCTAATATAATATTGTTTGACTAAATAACCTTAATTTCCATAAAGAAGCACTCCTCCCCCTACCACCAAGATATGTCCCTGAGGTAGCTGGCACTATAAGCGCCACGTTCTCTATTTCCCTTGCTTCCATGACTTTCATTCAGCCACCCTAGCCATTTCTTGTTTGTGATCCCACCTGCAAACAGCTTTAGTGTACATTACTAGATTTATTCCTCCTGGCTACACTGCCCTTACACACGGGGCTCTATCTCTCACTGTTTTCTTCTTTTTTCCATACCCCGGCTCCAACCCCCCGTTTCTGACTTTATTCCACACTCCTCTGGCTCAGTCCCGCATTTTTCTGAGATCCTTTCAGGCTGCCTTTTGGGTAATTTGTGTGACAGTGTCTAATTGCACACATATGTATTCTCCAGTTTTTTTTTTATTTTTCAAGCTGGAGGGACTTGACAAATGGCTCACTGAATTGAAGACTTTAGCTCCAGCCAAGGTCTTCCCTAGCATACATATATGGCCATACTTTGGGGTTGGTTAGCAGACCAACACATGCAAGGCAGGTTTCCACATTTATACATTTGGTTTCACATCTTAGGGACACACTACATGGCGCCAACCATCCTGTTTTTCCCATCACACAGTTCTGTCTATGCAGCTTTATTCTGTATCTATTTGTTTGTTCTCGTTCTTGTTAATGTCTCACTCCTTTTCCAACCACCCTTTTAAGCCACTGTGATGAACTAAGCACAAAAAGCGCTGTAAACCTTCCAGCACTTCATGAGAAAACACAGACCTCCAGCCACTACCAGTTTACTAAAAAACCCCATACCCGCATGGCCTTACCACCCTAGATTTCAGGACCTTCACTAGCACTCAGGACTGAAAAGCATTTTTCCGAATTGGGGAGTTTTTAAAATGTAGGTGTAAAACTGAGGTTTCTGTTTAGTACTAGATATGTGTTTCTCCTGTTCGTACGATCGGACCACATTTTTAGCTGTATTTTAGGAATACCACATAAATATTACTTTTAGAATATTACGTTTCAATCAGCTAATTTGTATTTTGAAGCTTGTTTAACTTGTGTACAACACAGAATGTAAGGAGGTGACATAAATGGGCCAGACCCTCACAGGGTCTCTCTTCCAATCACAATAAAGTTCACACCCCATAAATGATTGGATCATTTGAACACACCCACACGTGTATAAATAGCAGTTTAAGTGCATGTCACTTTCATTCACTGGAACAACGCTTCGGCTAGCTTGATTAAAGATCACCTTTGGAAAAGAGAATTGGACTGTCTGCATGGTTTGTCTACTGATTTTGCCTTCTGAGATTCGTCTACTGAGATTTGTCTACTGAGTTTTGTCTTACAAGGATCCTTGTCCAAGCAGCACAGGGTCCCTTCCACTGAGATTTTGTCTTATTTCAGCCACTGATTCACCAAGGTCTACTCTGTTGGCCCAGTCCAACCATACAGCTTCTCTCCACAGCTGCACTATAGGAGTATTTCCTGGTGTTATTTGTACCTTCCTATTGAGGGAGGCTATACTCCACCAGGGACAGGCTCACCATGTCTCACTTATCGAAACTTAGTAATTTATCAGATGCAATGTTTGCTCTGAGACTGTTGCTGGAGAAGTACAGAGAAGGTCAGAAGGAGTTGCATTGTATCTTTGTGGACTTAGAGAAAGCATATGACAGGGCGCCTAGAGAGGAGTTGTGGTATTGTATGAGGAAGTTGGGAGTGTCAAAGAAGTATGTAAGAGTGGTACAGGATATGTATGAGGGTAGTGTGACAACTGTGAGGTCTGCGGTGGGAGTGATGTATGCGTTTAAGGTGGAGGTGGGGTTACGTCAAGGATCAGCTCTGAGCCCTTTCTTATTTGCAATGGTGATGGACAGGTTGACAGATGAGATCAGACAGGAGTCCCCGTGGACTATGACGTTTGCAGATGACATTGTGGTCTGTAGTGAGAGTAGGGAACAGATGGAGGAGACCCTGGAGAGGTGGAGATATGATCTGGAGAGAAGAGGAATGCAGGACTAAGACAGAATATATGTGTGTGAATGAGAGGGAGGATAGAGGAATGGTGAGGATGCAGGGAGTAGAGGTGGCAAAGGTGGATGAGTTAAATACTTGGGATCAACAGTTCAGAGTAATGGTGGGTGTGGAAGAGAGGTGAAGAAAAGAGTACAAGCAGGATGGAGTGGGTAGAGAAGAGTGTCAGGAGTGATTTGTGACAGACGGGTACCAGTAAGTGTGAAAGGGAAGATCTACAAGAGGATAGTGAGACCAGCTATGTTATATGGGTTGGAGACAGTGGCATTGACAAAAAGGCAGGAGTTAGAGTTGGAAGTGGCAGAGTTAAAGATCTTAAGATTTGCACTAGGTGTGACAAGGTTGGATAGGATTAGGAATAAGTATATTACTGGGTCAGCCCAAGTTGGAAGGTTTAGAGACAAAGCCAGAGAGGCAAGATTACATTGGTTTGGACATGTGCTGAGGAGGGATGCTGGGTATATTGGGAAACAAATGCTAAGATGAAGCTGCCAGGTAACCGGAAAAGAGGAAGGCCTAAGATAAGATTCATGGATGTGGTGAGAGAAGACATGCAGGTGGTTGGTGTGACAGAGCAGGATGCAGAGGACTGGAAGAAATGGAAACAGATGATCCACTATGGCGACCCCTAACGGGAGCAGCTGAAAGAAGAAGAAAAGTAATTTATCAGAAAATGAAGACTGAATAAAGGTTTGGCAGTTAGTGTAGAGGATTAAGGCTTTAAGTGAACAGCTTCCTGTAGTCAAGGGTACAGGGTTTGATTCTTTTTATTTCTATTTGCCTACTGTGTGATTTTGAACAAGTCACTAAACTAGGCAGTACTCCTGGGTTGCCCCTTTACTTGGTATAAAAGATAGGCAAACAATGAAAAAATAGGGCATAAGCCTGAAGCAAAACACTCTTGATTAGTTTCTGACCAATAAGAGATGAGCTGGATCATGGTCAAATAGGGTCCTAGACAGGATGCTGGACCAGCCTCCCCCACTCCCCAGCCATACCAGTATCCCATTACTTAGCAATTTCTCTCTAGTTACCATATAACACTGTTGAAAAGTTTCAGTGTGTGTACTAGTTTCTCCTTTACTTTTACAATGATTCCAGAGATTTGGATTTAATTTAAAACTTTTATAAAAAAAACTCTGACAGCCATTTGATGAACAAATGACAGTAAGAGCAACAGTAAATCTTTCTTCATTTGAAACTTACATTTATTGAGAATGCATCTGGCAACCCATTAAACTACAACACACATGCTGGAATTCATAGTCAATGGCTTATAGTGAGACACTGAATAGTGGCTATCTCAAGGGAGCAGGAATTCAGAAGACAAATATGTAATGCATTTGCTAACAGTTTCAGACACCCTACTAGATACAAGTGTCACTTTTCAAGGGGCAGTCCAGGAGTACTGTCTGGTGAAGTGATTAGGTCAGACTCACAATAGACAAATGAAGGCTGAGGGAATCAAACTGTAGGAAGCAAATCATAGCCTTACTCATCTGCGATAAGTACCAGACAAAGTGTTGTAGCCCAAAGAAGTGCATTTCACACCCCACCTGGCTTCAAAAAACAAGTTAATTCAAAAATTCATTCATACTTAATATTTTATATTAAATTCGTAGACTTCATGCTGTCCACTTTATTCACAGCTGAATAATAAACATACTGTCAACAGTCACCAAAGCAAGGAAACCAAGGATTGTACCCAAAGAACATGGCTCATATGCTGAAGCTCCTGTTTACTACACTTGATTCCTTCCTTTACACTGTAATTTCTCTGGGATGCATCACACACACACACACACACACACACACACACACACACACACACACACACACACACACACACACACACACACACACACACACACACACACACACAGAAGAAAAAGAGGAAGGAAGTGATAGAGACATAGCCAGGCTAAACAAGATGTGAGGAATAGCATGTAACTGATAAAAATGAATGAATACCCTGACTTCATTTTTAACAAAGTAAAACAAGATGAGAAAGGCGTTCTATGACAGAGGTGGAGCAGAGGAAGGAGAACCATGGATGACGGAAAAGGAAAAGAAACTGTTTATCTTTTGGCATGATAAATCAAATGGATGAAACAAGATGCCTCACAGGGACCTTGTATGAATCCCTTCAATCCTTCAAAGTGCTAGTGGATCCCTGATAGAAGTCTACAGATCACTGAAAACTGTAAAACAAGTGTCATGTCCACTGTACAAGGCTGATATCAGGTAAAATCTGGGGAAATACAGACCTGTTAACATAAAAGCTGGTAGAAAAGGTCATTGAGAAAGTAATGGAGGAGGGCTAATTGCTATGACTCTAATCCCAGAGTAAATCTGCTTTCTCATCCCTCCAAATCTTCTCAGCCTCAAGTTAACCACATGGTTTCTCCAGTTCTGATGATAATGACCAGAGACCTTTCCCAGTCTCAAGCAGTGACACAGATTCTCTTTGTTTCCCAGAAGGAATCTCCCCATAAAGTATACAAAAGAAAATGGAAAAGTTTTTCATCTCAGACAACCGCTGAGGGAACTGACCCCCCAGTGGATCTATTCCTCAAGCGATTCTACTTCTTTCACAACTCTTTTCTTCAGGGTCTAGTTATGCAGCTATTAAGGTCTAATTAACTGTCATTTCCAACTTCCACAAAGATTTCTACTCACATTCAGTGGCTGCTCATAGGTCTTGAAAGGTCTCACTCACAGGAACATTCCAGCTTCACTCTCTAGTCAGATAATCAGTCCCACTGTAGGGCCTGAATTTTGTGCTAGAGGCCTTAACAAAATTCACCTTTGAACCAATGCTTTCTACTTCTTTGTAATTCCTCTCTTTGAAGACCTTATTTCACATAGTTCCATACCCTAGATCGAATTTTCACTAATTCGAAATAGTGCATTGAATGCTCACTGCAGCTAAAGTGCACTTAATCGAAAGTGCACTTATGTGAAGTTCAGTACAATGAATGGGTGTTGTACTGAACTTCTGTGCAGTACTCATGGACCTTAGGGTTAGGGCACAGGTCATAGTAAATATGGGCTATCCCCTTACCATGACCCGTGCCCTAACCCTAAGGTCCGTGACTACTGCAGCGCAGTGAAGGACATAGCAATGTCCTCCACTATGGTGCGATAGTCACGAACCTTAGGGTTAGGGCACGGGTCATAGTAAGGGGATAGCTTTACTAACTATCCCTTTACCCTAACCCGTGCCCTAACCCTAAGGTCCATGACTATCGCACCATAGTGGAGGACATAGCTTGTTTTTATGTCATCCATTGTGCTGCGGTGTTTTCGGTGAAGTGCACTTACGCAAAAGTTCACTTTCGTTAAAGTGAACTTTCGCAGAAGTGAGGCTTCCTATTACAAGTTCAAAGTAGTGCACTTTCATTCTTGTAATAGGAATCTGCCGTAGCATATGCCAATATAATATCCAAGTTACATGCCCTGTCATCCTCCCCACCTTATTTAATGTTTCACAAAGACAGTCTCATTACACACTAATCTTTTTTTTTATTTCCAAGGTGTTATCTGAATCTTATTTGAATCAGCAAATTCATCTGCCAGTCTTTTTTCCCATTCATCTACCAGTCATATTTTCCCTGTCACTCTAATGGGTAAATACTTGCTTCACACTCTAGATGTGTGCAGACAGTTATGGTTCTACTTACACAAAACTAATAACCTTAGAAAAAAACATAACAGTTTGTTTCTTTGCTGCAGATAAGCTTAGCTCCATTGTTCCCAAAATTACTTTGTCCATATGGATATCAGATTGAATAACATGTTGTCCATGGCCATGTAGACCTAAAGCTCATTCTTCAAGGTTGGCTGCTATGTCTGCCGCCTTCTTCAGGAATTCTTCAGTGGATGAAATTTGTACAGCTGCTACATTGCCTTACATACCTTTGCTAAACGTTATAAACTGAATATGATTTCAAGTTCAAGGGCTTCCTTTGGAGCTAGTATTCTCAAGAGTCTCCTGTCATGATGCCACCCAAGTACTAAGTAACTGGAGATTCTGACCCACAGGTTAGATCAGACAGATGAGGTGATTAGGATAAGGTAGTCATGTACTTACCATAATGCTGCATCCCTTCATCCTTGTTTGTTATATAAGATATCATTACATCTGTCCCCCTTCTTGATTCTAGCAGTGAATTACCTGAATGGCCTGATGCCCCTTGCAGGGATTTTAATTTTTTCTCTGTATCACTGGGCAGCAAACTTGATCTGAGGCAGCTTAGCTGTCTGTGCATTATGGCTAGGAAAAGATTAAAGGAGCTTGAGGCTGAAGCACTAGTTTTGCTGACATAGATCCAACAAGCTGCTTGAGGTCCCACAATTCATATAAGATGGGTAACGCTGAAAAGATCCATTGTCAGAGTAAGTACATTACTACCTTTTCATCTTCATGCTGGGTCCAAATGACACCACACAGTTACCTGTCCCTCACACCATTTTCATGACATGATATTCGTGCATGTATGCAGGGCTAGCCTTAGGTGAACTGGCTCCCTAGGTAAAAGGCTCAACTGTACCCCATCCCTCCTGCGCACTTGTCTCCCTCATGTAGATCACCCAGTGCCCCCATTGTCTGCCCTCCCCTATCCTGACCTACCCACACTATCTCATTTTTCTTCCTAGTCTCACATTCTGTCTTACCCTTTAGTTTCTTCTTTTATTCATTCATTCAATACATCCTAACCAGGCAAGACTGAACTCTGATAGTTGGGAAGAAAAGAACTGCATTAAACCATGACTTCTAGATGCTCTGAGGTATATGCTGCAGTTTTTTAAACAACCTGTTCATCTACTGATGGATTGAGCAAAAGCCTTTATTAAAATAAATTCAGTCTTCCTCTTCAAGTTCATCTTTTCCTGCATTCATTCGACATACCCTAAATGGCCAGGATTGCACTGTGGAGGAAATAAATGAATTAAGCTGGGGTCTGGGGGCCTAGCCATGGAGGTTCTAGATACTCTGAGGTGCATTTCAGAGATTTTTGAAAACGATCTTTTACATCCAACAATGGTCTGAACAAAAATCACAACTAAGGAAAGAAAATCAGTGTTACTTTTCAGATTTGCTTTTTCCTGCAGTGTTTCAGCAGATCCTGACTGACCATGACTACATTGTAATAACTGCATTAAGCTGGGCATTGGGCGCCAGCTAGGCCCCCAGAAGCCATGGAGGTCTAGATGCTCTGCAGTTTATACTTTAGAGCTTTTTTATAATTTTTTGATTTAGTGGTGACCTGAACAGAAACACGAGTAAGGAAAGAAATTCAATCTAACCTTTTTGTTTCAAGGTAGAAATAAGTTGTATGCAAGGCAGCTTAATGTTCAAATCTGACAAAATAACACTTCACAATAAACCAAAAAAGACAGATGCTTGTGAAAATATATAAAGCATATATGGGAGAAGTACCTGCATCCCTTGCTCCACTCAAAAAAAAAAAACAAAAGAAAACAAGAATAAAGAAGCTAGTCACTTTCTTTGTATCCCCCTCTGCTGTTAGATTGCAGTGAAAGTGAATGCACATGTATTACAAGATGCTGCTGCCATACATTCATAGCCCTAAAATACAGCCAATATATTCCTCTCTGATGTCAGATTGGGACAAAACTGAAAAAAAAAATAGATAAAACATTTTTCATCTTGTTGCTGTCATATGTATATAAACAGTGATTTTCCTTACCTTCCCATAACCACAAAGCATTCTATAGCTATGTCAAGAATCTAGATGGCAACACCCAGATCTGCTCTGAGTTACAGCACAAAGGCATTGATATTGCCAACATCCTGGCAGATAGGTTCAGTGCTAACTTTAGCCCCCTCTTACCCACTAAAGGGCCCATATCTATACAGGAAGAATGCAGACTCCCTGTAATCACAACTACACAGGTAAAAGCTGCACTCTCTAAAGCCAAAAACACAGCATCCATGGGACCGGACAACATCCCAGACTGCATTTTACACGAACTTCAGAATGAACTGGTGCCCCACTTAAGCACCATGTTCAGTAATAGCCTCTCATCAGGCTTTGTGCACACTGAATGGCACACAGCAACAATTATCTCACTCCACAAAGGGGGAGCCACCACTGATCCCGGGAACTATTGACCTATTAGCCTGATGAGCCTGGTCTGCAAGGCCATGGTGCGTATCATCATGGAACTCATAAACAAAGACATTGGTAACCTCCAAACTCTGGATCCCACCCAGTTCGGGTTTGTGAAAGGCAGATCATGCCTCCTGAACCTGATCAACTTCTTTGAGGCAGTCATCAAAGCCGTGGATGAGGGTAAGGTGGTTCACACAGCCTATCTTGACCTCGCCAAGGCTTTCAACACCATCCCCCATTCTGGAATTATAGCTAAACTCACTAAACTAGGTATAAATCCCTACATCACAAGATGGGTTGCCAACTGGCTCACTGACAGAACTCACACTATAAAAGGTGCAGACTCCAAATCTGACCTCAAAGCAGTGACAAGTGGAGTACCACAGGGTTCCATCCTGGGACCTCTCCTGTTTGGTATCTACTTCTCTGAAGTACAGGCTAACACAGAGGGCCTCTGGCTAATGAAGTTTGCAGATGACTGCAAACTAGGAGCCATAGTCAAGTCCCCAAATGATGTGGACATCCTACAGAAGGGCCTCACTGAGACAGATGCCTGGTGTCAGGACCATGGCCTCAAGCTCAATGCCAAAAAGTGCAGTGTCATCCCATCTGGTAAAAACTCTGTACCCATGATGTACCACATAGGCAGCAATCTACTTAACACTGAATGCATGATAAGAGACCTTGGGACCTAGGTGGACAGTAGTCTCTCCTTTGATAGTCACATCGCCACAGTAGTCAGGCAGTCCTTCTACATAGCACACCTCATCATAAAAGGGTTCTCCTTGAGGAAAAAAGAGGTCATTGTTCCCCTCTACTTGTCACTCATTAGACCCATTATAGAGTACAACGCCCCTTTTGGAATGTACCTCACAAGACATCTGCAGCAGCTGGAAAGGCCACAGAAGTACCTCACAAAGAGGATTACTGGCCTCAAACAAATGCCCTACACTGACCGCCTCAAAAAACTCCAGCTTTACACCATATCATATTGCCTGCTCCGAGGTGATCTCTGCCTCAGGAAGGAGGTTGGGTTTTTCACTTAATAGATAAACTCAGTGAATTTGGATTTCTCACTTTGCTGGACTTTGAATACATCATCAATGAAGTGAAGGTAGCTGGTCATAAACTCCAGTATTCACTGTGCAGTACAAATTCCTCCTCCCACTTTCCTAAGGCTGCATTGGCCAGGCTAGGGGCTATAGTCTCAACCATGGCTATCCCCCTTGTCTGTTTGTAATCCTGGCCATTGAAACTGAAAAAAAAATTGTAACTCAACACTATGTATATTACCTTTCCTAAGCGTTTAGTTTGTCCATGTATAGAATTGTCATTTCTGCTATAAGCCTCTGTAGCTGCTTCAAAACAGTACATGTGTAGTCCAGTCATGTCTGAAATCTACAACCATTGTGCCAGTACCAAAGAAACCTAGGATAACTTGTCTTAATGATTATTGTCCAGTCGCTTTTACCTCTGTCATTGCAAAGTGTTTTGAACGACTGGTAATTACTTATATCAAAGCTTCCATTCCAGTTGGATTAGATCAACAACAGTTTGCTTATTGGACAAACAGATCGACTGAAGATGCTATATGTATCACTTTGCATGTTGTCCTCTCACATTTGAAGAAATCTAACATGTATGTTAGGATACTTTTTGTTGATTATACCTCAGCATTTAATACTATTGTACCAAATCAACTGATTAACAAATTAATAGGTCTTGGACTCTCTCTCTCCATATGCAGTTGATTATTGGGCTTTCTTATAAATCGTCCTCAGTTTGTCAGGTTGGACAAGCGCATACCTTCCATTCTTACCCTCAGCACAGGTGTGCCGCAGGGCTGTGGATTGAGTCCCCTCCTTTATACACGTTTTACTCATGATTGCCAACCTATACATGAATTGAATAATATTACTAAATTCGTGGATGATATGACCGTCATCAGGTTGATATCAAATAATGATCAAACTTCATACAGTGAGGAAGTACAGAGCTTGGTAACATGGTGTGTCACTAATAATCTGGTCTTAAATAGCAAAAAGACTAAAGAAGTTATTTTGGATTTTAGGACCACAAAAATTATTAATTATAGTCTGTTATTAATTAATGCAGAGGTTGTGGAGAGTGTTTGTAGTTTTAAGTTTCTTGGAGTTACCATTGCAGAAGATCTGTCTTGGACTGATAATACCTTGGATGTATTGGGAAAAGCACAATAATGTCTATTGAGCAAAGCACAACAATGTCTTTATTTCTTGAGGAAGTTAAGGAGAATTAATCTTCTCCAGAGGCTGTTGATTAATTTTTATACATGCACCACAAGAAGTATCCTGACTTACTGTATGACAGCTTGGTGGAATAGCTGTACCAAGGCTGCAAAAAAATTTCTGCAGTAGGTTGTAATAACAGCAGAAGTTGTTATTAGAGCTGAAAAAACGTCTCTTGAATATTTGTATAAAGCCTGCTGTGTGAGAAGGGCTAAAAATATTATTAGGGATATAGACCCTCCACTTGCAATAACAGGTCTATAAGGTGGAGCTTCTCTATTCTTTTGTTGTTTGAGTAGTAAAAAAAGGTAACTTAGGGTGAGGAGTGTGCAAAAGGTTTTCACTAAGTTCTTCATTAAGCATTGTGGTTAGCTTATCTTTCTGTTCTATATATGCAGTTTTATCCTCCTCAAAGGAATGTTTAGAATAAAACTCAGGTGTGCAGCATGTTCTCTATTTTCATTATATAACTGTCAGTATTTGCAACAAGTATGCCCCCACACTTGTCAGCCTTCATAACACATTTAGTTCCATCATTGCTCAAATTCTTAAGTGTTAATATCTCATCCATTGAAATATTATAAAACTTACATTTTGGTGGTTTTTTTTTTGAAAGCCTTTCTTATGTCGAGCTCGCATTTTGTCTCAAAGGTTGCAAGTGTGGGATGCAGTGTGGGACAAAAACTATTGGGTCTTTTAAATTTTTTTTGGATGGGTTTAGCTTCCTCCTTGTTATTTTTCTTATGAAGTACAAGTTTCAAACTCAACCTTCTCCCATACATTTTTAAAATCAATGATAGTCTGTGTGTCTCATTGCTCCTTCCCTGAGGTATGAATGTAAGTCTTCTGCTAAGCAATTTTTCTCCAAGTGCTGTCAGTTGTTTCTTCAAATTATTCCAGATCCTGGGGGGGCTAATTCCATCTGCAGGCCTGTGGCCCTGATGGGTAGAAGTTGTTGTTCCACAGGTAACTCAACTGTCTCGCCGCTGTCCACTGCTTCTTCCTCCAGTTGTTCTGGTCCTCCTGCCTTGGGTTCAGATGGTAGTTCGCTTCTTTTCTCTGGAACCTCGGTGGACTGTATCTCTGGTTGTAGTTGTGATTGTTTTGATGCTAATTCCTGTTCATGTGTACTGGGCTCTGGTGATATGAGCCTTGGGAGTTGTATTGTGGCTGAGTAGGACTCTGGTGTTCTCTCATGTCCATCTGTGGGGTCCGAGGGGTACTGGATGCCATTGGTAGGGCCTCCATTTGTCTGTCTGGTCCTGTGAGTCTGTTCACATTGTGAAAACCTGTTCATTCATAACACCCGCTTTACCAGCTTGAACATTCAGATTGTTGTTGTCAATATTATTGTAAATGTAATTATTGTTGGCATTACTGGCATCATAATTATTGCAGGTGTCTGTATTACCCTGTTGCAGTATAAGAGGTGTGCTGCATTACTGAGTGTGTCATCCTTTGGATGAGTTGTTAAATAGAAGTCCCATCCTTCTGCATTGATGGTAGGTGCTCTGACATCTTTTACATCTACCTAAGCTATCGAAAAGAGTAGGGGGTGTTTCCAGATGCACTGGTCAAAGTTCTCCTACAAGTATAAATACCACCAAGAATCTACCCTGAAAAGACACTACTAGCCTTGTTGGACTAACCTAGTCAACAAAGGATAAATAAATTAAAACTTTTAAATTAAATCCACACCTCTGTCTTCATTTCAAAAGTAAGAAAGAAAACAGTATCCCCACTAATATTTTTGAACAGAGTTTATAGTAATGGGGGAGATAGACAAGTAATGGGACACTGAAATTGTTGGGGGACTGGTCCATAACCCTGCCTGTGGCCCCATTAACTGTGATCTGGCTCTGATTACATGCAGACAGTACCCAGACATTAAAGTATTTCAAGCTGCTTTGCATAAAACACATTAGCCCTGCAAATAAATGCACACTACTCATTCAAAACCAATTAATGACTGTTTAAACATAGTCAACAGTAAGATCAATTCCTTTCTACACTCTGATCAAAATGCATGTTAGTCCTGAAAAGCCAAATAATGACTGTTTAAGATGAAAAAACAACAAGAAGGTCCATGTGTGACGCCCTACCTCTGGGCCAGTAATCAAGGAGCCTCAATCCTCACCACTGGCACCTGTGGTTGAAGTTCACTGAGAGGATAACAGGTACACACACAGTATTTCCAGATGCAGCTCCCTCCATCCCTTAAGAGCACACAGAGACCATAGTAAGTCTGGGGCTAGTTTCTCCCTCTTTCTCCAGATCCCCAGTAAGACTCCCACTGGCACAGCTATAGAGTTGAAATCTCAGCTGAGTGTCTAAGCCAAGGCCTCCAGCACCATCTCTGTCCAGCCAGTGCTTTGTGTCCCTGCCCAAGTAGCTCACACATACTCATTGAGATTTGATTTACACACACACACACACACACACACACACACACACACACACACACACACACACACACACGATAAAGGCTGGCATAAGTTTACTAGCTATGCCACTTCTGCCCAGACTATAAAGTAGTTATGACTGTCACCAGACACTCCTGCCAGCTACCTTAAGGCTCTTCTAAGGGAACCCAATATACTGAGTGAAATTAATATTAATACAAATGGTAGTCTGACCAAGAGCAAGGCTGTTAGGAGTGGCCCACACAGTGATTCCAAATAAATATGGAAGCACTCCCCAAACTTATTTATTAATTTATTTATTTTTTATTTACATTTATTGACCGGGGGGTCTATATTATATCATCGAATGCTTAAAAAAGCGAACGCTGATTGATCGACCTAATTTAAGCGAAAGCTTACAATCTCAAACTGTCAGATCAGCGATTTTTTTCCCAGGGAAAAAAATCGCTGATCCAAAACACATACACACAACACAAGTACACCAAACAAACAGAAATCCACACACATACACCTAAAATCTGATACCTAACCCTACACTAAACTATGCACACACCACTAACTGCCCACTTACCTTAACCCAAACCCTAACCCTAAGGTCCGCCACTATCGCACACTCACCTCACTCGCTCCCTAGCCCTAACTCACTTAAATCCGCCCTAACCCTCATGTCCACTCAATCGCACACACACCTAACCCGAGCCCTAACCCTAACTCACCTAAATCACCCTAACACTCACATCCACACAATCGCACACTTACCTGAATCCGACAGGTAACTTTCCGCCATAACACTGAAAATACTGAAGCAACAGAAATGGACAACCAAATTCTTTCCCTAGGAAAAAATTTGAGTTTCTGCTGCTTCGATGTTTTGCAGTTTCGCAAAAATAAGTTTGATCAATCAACGTTCGCTTTTTTAAGCATTCGAGGATATAATATAGACCCTTGACCGGGATTGTCCGACTGGACGTAAGTCCATTTTCAGCGGAGGCCCAGGGAGAAAAGCTCCACAGTTAAAATATACAGACAGTAGTTACATTGGATTTGCATAGCAATTTTCAATTTGATCAACATAGCAATTAACAATTACAAACATAGTTACAGATGAAGAACATAGTACATCAGTAGACAACTAGAATCTTTATCATCTGCGCAGTACATAACAGACATTAACAATTGTTACAATAAGAAGTTCCTGCTGTATAATAAGTAGTTAGGCTTATGAGCATCCGAGTTTGCTATAATCAAGGTAGTTAGTGGGGTGGAAAGAAAGGTAGTGGGTGGATGGGGTGGGTGATATTAGAGGGTGGAGTTGCAAGGGCATAGCCAGCATGTTTTTAGATGCTCTTTTAGTAAAGTTTTGAAGTGGGTGCATGATGGTATGGAGGTAATTGTGGGTGAAAGGGAGTTCCATAATTTGGCTATGGCGCAAGAGAATAGTGCTTCTCCAGCAGAGTTATTGGCTTTAGTGACCTGTAAGTGATTTTTGTTGCTGGATCTTAGTGGTCTGGTGGTGTGATAGGGTTGGAGTAGATTCTGGATAGCTTAAATATCTCTACAAAGATCAGCCACAATGAAAGGTTTAAATATATTTAATAATAAATAGTAAAAGAACAACACAATACTAAATATCTATTCACAGTGACATCAGAGTTCAAAATCACAGGAATTATTTAAAATAACACTGAAGGACAGACCCAAACAAATATAGAAAAACAATATCTAAACTAAGCTTCATTATATTCCTGACTGAATCTAAGAGCATTATACTATTCCATAAAAACTTGCTTAATAGAGCATGGCAGATAATGTGGTGAATGGTCCTTCTTGTTGTCAGGCCCAAGATAGAAAACAGAATGCTCTGTCTCACTGAGACTTTTCAAAATAATATATAAAATATTACTTCTGGGATAGAATGACATCACTTCTGGTCATCGGACTTCTAGTTCCCATTCAAACCCCCATTGGTGGAAGATGACAGGATTTAGCACTTACCTGTAAAAATGCACACACATGGGCTTTTAATGAGATCTGTGGCAGGTGCTGGAAGTCATAAAACAATTCATACCTCCATGCTTCCAGAGTAGTAATTAATTCACCCCAAAGACAACATAGAAAGCTTCCTGGCACAGAATTTGTGTCTCTGGCTGCATTGAAACTTGGGGGATAGCACCTTTAAGGCCTAACCTGTAAAGTGATTTAATTTCAGATATATTTTTAAGTTTGCTGGACTGAGATTAACCTTCCAGTTTCCTGTGTTACAACATATTAAAACATATTAAAACATTAAAACAGTTACAACGGTCATTGTACATTTTTGTACTCTCCAATAGGGCACACTGTGGATACATTTCAAACACAAGCACTTTACAAATATCCTTTCAACACAAACATATGTACAAATCAGTTTGATATACACATGACATACAGTTCGATTACATTTGTAACACAAGCATCTTGCATAAATCAGTTTGATATTCACAAATGACATACAATTATTTACAAAACTCCAGCTAGCTATGCTGGCAGTACCACCTGTCATTACACACTGCCTCTCAACTGCCCAGATTTATGCCTCATATTTTTGGTCTGTTCCTCATACAATTTGTGGTATTCTGGCAAATCATTGAGGATTAAACTCAGTATATATAATGGCAGTCATTAGGGTTTCAGACTTTATATTCTTCAGAAAATGGATGCTAATTTAAAACCTGTTGTTCTATCAACTTTCTAAGTTTGTAAGAGCAATATTTAAAATCTGTCATGGATTTTGAGCGCTTGTTCCCCCATTACTTTTGGCTTTGTCTAGATTTCTAGCATTAAGAGGTTGAGAGGTACAGTCATGCAGTTTCTACAAATATTCCCACCAGTTGTAGCTACTTCTGTGTGCACTTCAGATTTTTGTGATAAAAAAATGATGGCCATTTATTGTGTATCAGCTCTGTTCCATGCAAATAGTATCCACTCATTAAAGTATTCTAAATTGCTTTGCACAAATCACATTATTCCTGCACATGCACACTAGTGCTGCAAAGTTAGATGGTAACTCTTTAAACAGAGAAAACAATAAGATGATAAGTTAATAAGTTACTTTCTACAGATAGTTCCAAATGCACACTGGTCCTGTAAAGCCAGATATCGACTATTTAAACTGGGAGAACAAGAGGTTTGGTTACTTTGCAGAAGCTCCCACCTCCACCCAACAGTTATAGCTACTTTTGTGTGAATTTTAGATGTCTGACTCTAAAAAAAATGATGGCCCATTAAAGTTTTGTACCATGGAAACAGCAGCCACACATTAAGGCATCCCAAGTTGCTTCACATAAAAGACAGTAATCTTGCAAAGTCAGAATAATGAGCAAAGAGCAGCGTTGGTCATAACCAACCCCCCCAAAAAAAAAACAAAAAAAAACACAGACCAGCATTTTTTCTTGTTGATCTAGTTTTCTTAATTGTAAGAAGTATGGGACTCCATTGTCTGGCATTTTTTTTAACATCTCTTTATTGGATTCATACATGTTACATAACATACACTCATTTTCAAAAAAAAATACATAACTAAAATCTATTACATACTATAGAACTATATAACTATATACATATCTCATCTTTACCCTACTAGAATTATCCTACCTACATCATATGCAACATTACAGTAAAATATGGTCAATTAATAATTTCCAGAAATCCTTAAGTTCAGGCTGTTGATTCATTGAATAGAAAAAATACTTATGTGCATATAATTGCTTTCTGTCTAACTGTTTACACCCTTCCCAGGATAAAGCCATCCTATTTTTCCAATTCAGTGTGATATAGCACTTCATTAACATAAAAAGAGTTACCAGAATATGTATTTGACCCTTATTCATCCCTGTGGGTGTAGGAGAGTAAATTTCCATGATAAAGTTGTTTTCTCGTATCCCATTTTTTCTAGCTGGACCCTTAAAGCACACCAAAGCTTGTACGATCATTTGCAGCTCCAAAATATATGTATAAGATCCGCTACCTGTGTAGGGCAGTATTCACAATTTGCCGGTGCGTTATGATACATTTTGTTTAAGATTGAGGGTGTAAGATAGGCATTATTTAACAGCATAAGTTGTGTATCTTTTAGTTTTTGAGGGGGATATATTTGGAATATTTTCGTACTGCTTGGGCTATTATATTGGTTGTGATCAATGGGTCTTGTTTTGTCCAGTAGTTAGAATGTATACATTCTTTGTTGTATTTCATATTTACAATAAGCTTATAGACACTTGAAATCATTTTTTTTTTACAGCGAAACAAGTCCCAGAGGGTTTTACAGGTGGAAATATCTGTAGAGGAAAGAGTATGATTATCCAAGAACTTATAACAGAGTTCTTTTATTTGTCTTAATATGGCTGTGTATTTTGCCTGGAGATTTAGTTTCTCATGGTAATTGCTGAGTCTTGTTTGTATGGAAGAAAGTCCGCAATAGATTTATCCCTCAATAGAGGATACTGGTCCAGGTTATTCATATTATTATTCAACCTAAGGTTCGGGTTAAGATGTATAGGTTGCAGGGTCATGAAGGCAGAAACTAAATTCAGTGATTCAAATAGTTTTTGTATAATTATAATTGTTTCCTTTAGGTCCTTATGTATCTTGTATTTCTTCCTATTATCTTTAGTCAGGAAGGGAAGAGCTTTCGAGTTAAAATGTAGTGCCCTAATATAGTTGTGATATAATTTCACCCATGTCGGGTACTACTTTGAAGAATCTTTGGAGTATACTGCAGTATTAATTATCCTGCCACAATTAATTATTTCATTGTATAATTTCAGATCAGGTAGGCCCATTCCTCCTTTCTCTTTTGTGTATGTTAATTTTTGGTAACCAATTCTTATGGATTTGGGGTTCCACAAGAATTTAGAAAGTTCTTTTTGTACATTTTTAAAGAATTTGTTCTGTATCGAAATGTTGGTTGTATTAAATACATATAGCAATCTGGGGAGTACATTCATTTTTATAATGGCTATTCTGGCTAGGAATGAGAGTTTAAGTTGTAACCACCCGTCTAGGTCTTTTTGTATAGTTGCCCACAGATTAGTAGTATTCTCCTGGTAATATTTATTCGGGTCTTGATAAAACAAGACTCCTAGGTAATGCAGGTGTTCTTTAATCTTAATATTTTGTGGTCTAACTTGTAAAGGGTATTGCAAGAAGGTATTTATAGGGAAGATTAAAGATTTTTCCAGATTCATTTTGTAGTTGGAAAACTTGGAGAAGGTATCTATTGATGTTATTATTTTCCCAATATCTGAACTAGGAAGGGAATAATATATGTTTAATTCGTCTGCGTAGGCAGAAAATGGGATTTTAGTATTAAATAATACTGGGATGCGGTGGAAGGTTTTCTGGTTTATTAAGAGAAATAGTGGCTCTATAAACATATTAAACAAGAGGGGGATAAGGGGCATCCTTGTCTTACCCCATTATTAATTTCTATCCTAGAGGATATGTTTCTATTTATTTGTAACATAGTGTGTGCTCTCGTATGTAGGGTTTTAATGTACTGGATGAATGCGGTAGGAATGTTAAATTTTGGGAGAACTGCTGTTAGAAATTCTTTGTTAATAAAAATATTCTATGTTAATGCCATTTTTCTAATTTTGAATTTGATATTTTTGTATGTTTTTTTTACTGGAGCTTTTCTCCCCGGGCCTCTACTGAAAATGGACATGTATCCAATTGGACTAGCCCAGTCAACAAATGTAAAATAAATAAATAAATAAAATTGTTAATCCAGTCAAACGCTTTAGATGCATCTATGGCTAAGGTATATATAGGCATTTGAGTAACCGATGATAAGGACATCATAGCATCTAGCGTAAGTGTCTGGTCCACTCTTTGTCTATCTTTAGTAAATCCAGATTGCTCCAGAGATATAATATTAGTGATGACAGATTTAAGTCTGCTAGCTAAAATCGTAGCAAAAATTCTCATATCAAGATTAATGATGGAAATGGGCTTGAACTTGTGTGGGTTTTTCGTGTCCGAGTTAGGTTTGGGAAGGAGAATATTTCTAGAGGCATTTAAATGAAGATCCTTAATACCAAATTGAATGATATGATTAAAAAGATGATGCAGAATAGTGGAAAGTTTGGGGATGAAGTGTTTATAAAATTCAGCTGAGAAACCATTCGGACATGGGGCTTTGTTATTCTTTAGACTGTTAATTGCTAAAATAATTTCCTGTTGTATAAGGTCGGACCATAGAGTATCTTGTTGCTCTTTATCAATTTTAGGGAAGGTTAAGTGATTTAGAAATAAGTCTAATTCTGGATCCTGATATGATGGGGCTGTAGGGTTATAAACCTGTGTGTAAAGCGTCTCAAATAATTTAATTATATCTTGTGTATTATTGTAATTTTTATCTTGAAATGTAATCTCTGAGATGGTGGGTGTAGGTTTATTTTGGTTAATTATCCTTGCCAGAAATTTAGAAGGGAATTGGGCCCATTCCGAGTAGTTGGCTATGTTTTTCATTTCGTGGAAAGATAGGTTCTCAGCCTGCATTGCAAGAAGGATCTCCTGTAAATGGGTTATTTTGTTTTCCACTTGCAGAGAATATTTATGTTGCAGTTCTAGCTCAAGTTTGGTTATTTCCTTCATAATGCTCTTTTCTTTGTTAAGAGTAATTTTTCTATAATAAGAAGATTTATTAATGAGTACGCCCCTGATCATTGCTTTTGTGGAGGACCACTTAATATCTACCTGCAAGTCATCCTCGGACATAGGTTGGATACATTGATCAAGAAGTGTCTCTATTTCTTGAAGGATATCCCTTTTCTTTAGTAGATCAGGGTTTAGGTGCCACCATAAACTTCTATTGTTAGAGAGGCTTTTTAATGTCCATTCTATGGATAGGGTAATTCTGGAGTGGTCTGAAAAAAACCTAGGTTCCAGAAAGAGAGGTTGGAATCAAGGAAGATATTAGATATTAAGAAGACATCTAGTTTGGACCAGCATTTGTAGCATTGAGAGAAAAAAGTAAACCTATTGTTGGATGTCTGGTGTGTTTGGTGGGTATATGGGTCAAATAGACTGAAATCAGTTTTAATTTCCAAAATTGCTTGTGTTGCTTGGATATTGTACTTGGATTTAATATTAGTTCTGTCTGCCTCTGGGTCTTGAATGGAGTTCCAGTCTCCCCCTACAATGTAATAATGGTTGGGAAACTATGCCAGAATTTTATAAATGGCCATAAGGAAATTTTGTTGATAAGTGCAAGGAGCATAAATATTAATTATAAGAATTTATTTGTCTAGATAATCTATTCTGGTTATGAAATAGCACCACATGCCTTCTGGATCTGTGTCCTGCTTAATAATGTTATGCTGGAAGCAAGGGCGCCCGCAGGCAGGTGCAAGGGGGTGCACTTGCACCCCCCTGGAATCCGCTGACTAGTTAATCATTTTAATTTAAAATTTTTTTTTTTTTTTTTTTTTAGGGCGTTCTTCTTTAAGAAGAAAGAAGTGTAGTCGCGGGCGTGCTGACATCATCGCGCGCAGTCCACATATTTTCAAGTTTGCGAGCGGGAACCGAAACGGACGGTTTAGAGGACTACTTGCGAGCGGTTCGGTTTAGAGGACTACTTGCGAGCGGGAACTGAAACGGACGGACGGAAGATGGGATTTCAGAGTGAGTAATGTGTGGAAGATGGAATTTCAGAGTGAGAGGTGTACGTGTGGGATTTCAGAGTGAGAGGTGTGCGTGTGGGATTTCAGAGTGAGAGGTGTGTGTGTGTGTGTGTGTGTGTGTGTGTGTGTGTGTGTGTGTGTGTGTGTGTGTGTGTGGGACCTTGTCCTCTACAGGCCATAATACTGCAATATGTTTAAAAGAAAAAAATGTTTTTGTTTTTAATAAACTGTTAATAGAGATTGGGGGCAGGGTAAAAAATGAGACCTGAATGGGTGGGGCTGGAGTGGAGGCAGGGCATGTCATGCATCTGTCCACCTGGTTGGTGTGCTAGTAGAAGAAACATCCATTTTTTTGTTTTTGTTTTTGCTGGGGAGATGTGTAGATCTAACCATAATAAGCTGATCACTTATGGGTTATGGACTTTGTAGCACTTTGGGTCATCTCTTTCCAACATCTGTAGTAGGGCATTTCATATTTCATATTTGCTTTGTGTTATCACCATTTATTGTGGGGTTGATAGCAGGTGTCCACATTCACATCTTGTGGGATATTTTATTGTAGGTCCATCCCTACATGTGGTCTACACACACACACACACACACACACACACACACACACACACACACACACACACACACACACACACACACACACACACATCTTCTGTGACTGTCAGCAATAGGAATAGCCTATTGTGCTGTATATTTGTATACAGTATATTTTGTATATTTACTAATGCAGTGGCTAACTCATACATATTTTCTTTGGTTCTCTTCAATAATTCCAGGAAGTTACTGCAGTCAAAATCTGTGGCAGTGGCTCTCTCCACAAGAAATATATACATTTCTGACTCAATCTGTGATACTGTTTGCCCTCAGTTGCATCCATCATTGCCCTCATTTTAATAAGGTTGCTCATTTCCATTTAATTATACCACCATCTGAATGTTATGTAGGCTGCCTTATCTCTCAGCCTTCTGTGATCATGCTGGGTGTGTCTTTCTATCATTCCAACCTGATGAGTGGCTGCAGTTTGCCAAAATCAGCTAAAACAAAGTGAATCATAGGTTCTTAGGTTCATAGGTTCATAGCTGTGGACTAAGCTAAGGACCACAAGGGCATTTTAAGCCTAGCCATGCATCCCAAATCTCTGACAAGTTTTCATACCCTAGATAAGTGTAAGCAGCAACTTGGGAGATTAAAATTTACAAGCAGGACCCTGGGAAATGAACCATTTATATGCTGCCTATGTCCATTAGAGACACAGACACTAAACCAGGGATTAATTTCCTATTCCCCGTCCAGTTGTCCAAGTTATATCTGAATTGGGTTAAGAAGGTACTCTGCTTCACATGAATGTGGAACCTGTTCCAGAGAAGGAGTGGTCTCTGGGATACACACCTGTCTCTCCAGCAGGTCCTATTTATATCACAGGTAAGGTTTAAGTCTTTAGAACAGGTAATTTTGGTGCTGTTTGTTTTGCGGATATGCAGGAGGTCCATCAGGGTGAGGTCTGACAGTGCCTTGTATGCCACTCATAGATGTCCTCTCAACACCCTGTAGGAGACAGAATACAGGGATAGGTCCATGAGGCTTTCTGCATAGGACATGTTACTTATGCCCTGTATTATTTTAGTGAGGAACCTCTATAGACATTCCAAGTGTTGTATGCACCTGTTCTCAATGATAGGTTTGATGAATGCTGAATACAATGGAATAATGACCTCCTTGGACCTAGATGCCATACCTTTGTTTATAAGTTGCACAACAAAGAATGATTTCTTCATTACTATAGACACATGATGGTCAAAGGCTAGATTACTGCCTACGTGTGTCCTTAGGTCCCTGACTACTGGGTCGATTCTTAGGGGTGTCTTGTCAATATGTTTATTGGGGTAGATGACTTCCCAAAGGATACTATTATGCATTTCTTAGCATTTAGTTTTAGCCCATGGCTGTGACACCAGTTATTTGCCTGTGTCAGCCCGTCCTGGAGAACATTTGTGTCGGTGGGGGAGTCTGACTGCTCCTAATTTGCAATCATATGCAAATGTAGTCACCCAGATGTCACTAACATTGGCTTTGACTTTGGAGAACCAAAAAGAAGCAGTCCCAGTACCTATCCCTGTGGGACTGCGCTTGTGACTGGCCTCTTTATAGAGGTGGATTCCCCATTTATAACTTCCTGGGTCCTATCTGTGAGTCAGCTGGCTATCCACCAGGTGACATAAGGCTTTATACTTAACCTTTTGAGTTTGTCAACCATGCCTGAGTTGGGTATTGTGTCAAATACCTTGGCCAGGTCAAGGTAGGCAGTGTGAACCATTCTGCCCTTATCTACTGTTTGGTAACCTTCTCAAAGAAGTCCACCAGGTTGAGTAGGCATGACCTGCCCTTGACAAAGCCAAACAGGGATGGGTTCAGTGTCTGGAAGTTTTCTATGTCATTATTGATCATTTCCATGATAATTCTTTCCATGGCTTTGCATATGAGACTAATGAGTCTGTAGTTTCCAGGGTCTGTAGATGGCCGACCTTTGTGCAGAGGGATGACTGTTGCTGTTCTTCTTTCATGAAGCATGAAGCCTGTTTGGAGGCTATAGTTTAATACCAATTCCAGATGGCCCAATAGGTCATGTTTCATGCTATTTAGAATACATCCTGGGACATTGTTTGGGCCCACTGATGCAGTGTTCTTGGCCTTAGAGAGAGCATTAAGGATCTATTGACTAGTGATAGTAGGGGATAATTATATTTGATGGTATTTCCTGTTGGAAGGATAAGAGGGAAAGAGGGGTAAAGTTATAGCTGAATGTCTCAGGTTTGCTATATCTTCTGGCTCAGTATAGGTGGCCCCATTACCAATGAGCTCCACACACAACTGTGCATTGCCTTTGAGGTTGCAGACATAAGTAAATAATGCCTTGTGGTTGTTCTTGGTCTGGGAGGCCAACTTTACCTCAAATTTGGCTTTGATAGACTTTATTTGTTCTCTTGGTTGTTTTTTTAGTTTGCTGAGAATTCGTTTATCCTCCTGGGTGCTGCACCTCTCACATTTTGCCATGATTTTCTTCCTTCTGTTAAACAGCCTATTGATAATGGGATTCCACCAGGGTGGCTTGTTTTTTGAGTTAGTTATCTTCTTCTTACTGATGGACACAGTTGCCTCTATACAACTATTAACATGCATGTATAGGGTTTCTGTGAACAGTTCTGTGTTGGCAGCAGTGTTCACATCTTTATAGAGACTTGAACTTTGCCGGATTATCACTTAATAGTGGGATGTTAGCCTTTAAGTAGTTCCTGAACACTCCAGGGTTAGCTGGGGTTTCACGATTTATTTTTACTTCAAAGGAGACAATTTTGTGGTCTGACCATACCAGAGAAGACATTACACTATGGGATGTGCTGCACTCCGCCTCAGTGAGGACCAGATCCAGTGTGTTTGCACACCTGGCTGGTGTATTGACAATCTAGTTCAGGGAGATTCTGTTTACAAAATCCAGGAATCTCTGTGCCTGCCTACTTTCTGGGGATTTCCGAGTGAGAGATGTGTGTGTGTGGGATTTCAGAGTGAGAGGTGTGTGTGTGTGTGTGTGTGTGTGTGTTTGTGTGTGTTTGTGTGTGTAAGATTTCAGAGTGAGGTGTGTGTGTGTGTATGTGTGTGTGTGTGTGTGGGATTTCAGAGTGAGAGGTGTGTGTGTGGGATTTCAAAGTGAGAGGTGTGTGTGTGTGTGTGTGTGTGTGTGTGTGTGTGTGTGTGTGTGTGGGATTTCAAAGTGAGAGGTGTGTGTGTGGGATTTCAGAGTGAGAGGTGTGTGTGTGTGTGTGTGTGTGGGATTTCAGAGTGAGAGGTGTGCGTGTGTAATGTTGCAGGTTTTTCCCTCATACTTGTTCTGTTCCTCATAAAATCTGTGGTTTCTGTATTTGTGTACTTGCAAAGCCAGTGGTAGCATTGTTGCCTGACAGCTACATGTTCTCTGGTTTGATTCTTTGCTGGGGTGCCTTACCTTCTGTGTGGAATCTGTATGCCCTCCCTGTTTTTGTTTCCTCCCATCTTACAAAAACATGTCTGTCTGGAGTTTCTCCCTGGGCCTCTGCTAAAAATTAGCTTTTGTTCCAAGTCAGACTTTCCTGGTTAACAAATGTTAAAAAAATGACACTCATTTGAATATCAGACTTCATATTCTTCAGAAAGTGCATGGTAACACAAGCTTTTATTCTAGCAATTTTCTAAGTGTATAAGATGGATATTTGAAATTTATCCCTATCTTTGGGACTGTATTCCCCCCGTTATTGGCTTCATCCAGGTTTTGTGCTAAGGTTGAGAGCTATGGTAAGAACTGAATTCACTGAATAAGGTTGGGGGCTATATTCTCCCATTACTGGCTTTGTCCGGGTGTTTTTTGCTGAGTTTGAGAGCTGTGGTGAAAACTGAATTCATTGAATGTTTGGGGGCTGTATTCACCCAATATTGGCTTTGTTCAGGTGTTTTGTGCCCATTATTGGCTTTGTTCAGGTTTTGTGCTAAGAGGTTGACAGCTGTGCTATGGTGAGAACTGAATTCACTAAATGGTAGCCATTTAAGTTTCAGTCTTCCTCTTTCACAAAACAGCTGATTTGGCATAGTGGTATGTTGCTCTGACTGTTTTGCACAGGGTCCCCTGGGTTCAAGACGTGGCAGTGAAATGTATGGTGGTAACGCAGCATTTTATTCTAGCAACTTTCCAACATTATACAAGCAATGTTTAAAATGTGTCTCTGGGTTTTGGCCTTTTGTCCCCCCACCAATAAATTTTGTCTTTTTCCAGATTTCTTGTGTTGCAAAGTTCAGAGATACAGCTGAGTGTCGAGTAGATTTTACAAGGAACTGACAGCTGCAGGGGAGCAAAAGTTTAGTGCTGCTTATGCTTAGTCTGCTTGTATTGTTAATAGCACAACAGGTAGTGTACTTGCTTTTGATGCTGAAGGCTGTGGGTTCTACTCCCACAGTAGGTTGATGCATTGCTGATACTGTACTGTGTTGTAAAGGGGGTGGATGCTGCAGTCCTTTTTGGCAAAGATACCTAGTAACTATGAACCTGTTACCAGTTTGCTATCCATTCCCTATTGCGGTATTAC
The DNA here is from genome assembly GCF_019279795.1 of Protopterus annectens. Classification (NCBI taxonomy): domain Eukaryota; kingdom Metazoa; phylum Chordata; order Ceratodontiformes; family Protopteridae; genus Protopterus; species Protopterus annectens. Next base: position 920,164,799 of record NC_056747.1, read on the forward strand.
TAGCTTATCGTGTTTTAATGCATGCAACAAAGGCAATTTATTCTTCAAGGGCAACAGGCACTTTATTTGTAGATGAAACAATGACATATAAAGTTGTGTGCTAGCAGCAACCTCTTTATTAGTTACAGATTTCTTTAATGTGGATTTTACTACTTCAGAGATTGTGCATATTTACTTATACTGGTGGACTATAGAAGTTTGAGTAGACTTTTTATGATGGAAATGTTCTGAATTGGGCAGTTTTGTCATTGGTGTATGCATTTTGTTTCATTATTTACTGGAAAAATGTTCAAAACAATGCACTTAAAATGCCCTCTAACTACTGTACTATATTGTACAAGGAATATAATGTAATACAGTCAGGAAGGTGTATCAAAGAGCATGTGTATGTTTCATGTTCAAGGGGCCTACGATTTTGAAGACAGCCCAGAGTTAATATTTATCTGCCACTAGCAAAATGTATTTTCTTTGAATGTGGGTTTCAATGCTGTTTTAAAGCATGTAAGTTTCAAGGGCAGAGACGTTTTAATGTTAAGTCGATTTTCATTGTGAGACTGCATTGCTTTGTTTAACAGATATCTATTAGGGTTTGTGCTGTAAAATGCAAAATAAAACTTTCAAATGAAATCTAAATCATCGCAGAAGTAAAGCAGTATGCACATTACAGTGTTTATGGTAAATGGGGCAAAATAACCAAGGAATGGGACATTGAAATGGCTGCAGGGGGGGAGGCTCCATTCGACCATGATTTTGTGGGGGTAGCAAACTCAGACAGCCCGGTTGAACTATACCTCTCAGTTGTCCATATTTTGCAGAATGAATAGATATTTACTTCTTATTTTTGGTTTGTTCCTCATACAATGAAGTCACTAAATGACAGACATTGAGTTTCAGATGTCATAGCCTTCAGAAGAATGCATGCTAATGCAAGACCTGTTCTATCAACTGTCTTAAGTTTATACAAGAGCAATTTTAGTAGCGTTTGTATGTTCCCCCAATATATTTGGCCTTGTCCAGATTTCCTGCATTAAGAGGTTGAGAGGTATGTACAAATCGCTTTGTAGAATTAGGAATATCCAAACCTCTTCATTGTCCCCAATTTTGGCTCAGTGTTGCTCTCCCCTAATAATCCTTCCTCAAAATGGCAATTTTGGAAGAAAATGTGATTGACGTCTCCTAGAATAATGGTGTTGGCTTAATGCATAGGGACACCATATTAGTTAGGTAGGAGATATGGACTGATGGGGTACACAGAGGGGACCTATAGTTAGGTATGACACAGTAAGGAGTTTTGTTAATGCTAAGTTGGATGCAGAGGAATTCCATGTCATTATCTCACCTAGCAAGTCTGGAGATGATGAAATGTTGTTTAAGAATATGTAGACACCATCACCTTTTCATCTCAGGTGATAGGCCTGAACTTGTGGCAGGTATTGAAATCCTGCATTAAAGGAGTGATGTCATCGGTCTTGAACTAGGTCTCTGTGATGCATATATAGATGTTTTCCAGGGGAAGCAGTGCTTGTAAGGAGTGGACTGTTTAGCTTAGGCTCTGAAAAGGAAATTGGTTATTTTCTCATTCATGTAGCTATAAAATTCAGTATAAAAACTGTAAAAGTTTCTGAATGCAAACACACTATTAAAGCAGCATCATGGTAGGGAGTACTGCAGTACAGAGATATTCAACTATATACATAGCCATGAGTTCCTTTATACCTTTCTGCCAAAAACACACACACACCATGGTCACACAGTTTACAGTTGTTGTAACTTCCTTTATACATTTCTGTCAAAAACAAACACACACCATGGTCACAGAGTTTATAGTTGTTGTAACTTTGAAAAAAGCTATTTATGTATTTCTTGCACTAAGAAGGTAGCTATAAAATTCAGTATAAAAACTGTAAAAGTTTCTGAATGCAAACACACTATTAAAGCAGCATCATGGTAGGGAGTACTGCAGTACAGAGATATTCAACTATATACATAGCCATGAGTTCCTTTATACCTTTCTGCCAAAAACACACACACACCATGGTCACACAGTTTACAGTTGTTGTAACTTCCTTTATACCTTTCTGTCAAAAACAAACACACACCATGGTCACAGAGTTTACAGTTGTTGTAACTTTGAAAAAATCTATTTATGTATTTCTTGCACTAAGAAGTTGAGGTGTGTGTGTGTGTGTGTGTGTGTGTGTGTGTGTGTGTGTGTGTGTGTGTGTGTGTGTGTGTGTGTTTCAGAGAGAGAAATGCCCTAGCAGGTGGAATTTATTTTCAAGTGCATTTTCAAGGAATTGTGAGCTTCAAGGGAAGCAAAGGTTACTGCTGCTCATGCTAAGTCTGCTTAAAATGTGCAACTGTTTTGTTTAGCAAATGGTATCATTATTGTGGTATAGAATTTTAAAGCAGTGTTAGCACAGCAGGTAGCATACTTGCATCTTGATGCAAAGGGCTGTAGGTTCTATTCATACAGCATGTACATTTGTATTTTAAGGGGGTATGGTACTGCAGTTCTTAGTATGTCCTCCTTTGGATGAGACACCTAATAACTATGAACCTGTTTTTCAGCCTGCCACCCATTCCCTATTGCAATATACCAACTTACCATTTATTTTAATGTAGCACAGGCAATTTATTCTTCAAGGGCAACAGACATTGAATTTGTAAATGAAACACTGAAAAAAAGTTTTTTTCTAGCAACAACCTCTTCATTGGTTTCAGATCTCTTTAATGTGGAATTATTCAGATGACTTATACTTCTGCAGAGATTCTGCATTGATTGATATTGGTGGATTGTATGACAGAAGTTTGAGTGGCCCTTTATGGTTGAAATGTTCTGAATTGGGCAGGTTGTCTATATTGGTTCATATTTGTTTCATTGCTTAAAGGAAAAATGCTCAGAACTATAAATTTAAAACACACTATCTAACAAGTGGTGCTGTATATACAAGGGATATAATTAAATTATTATGTAGTATAATTTAACAGTCAGGAAGGTGAATCAAAGAACTTTTGCATGGCTCTAAAAATGTGTGCAAGGAGCCTATCAAAGGTAGAGAAGTTTTAATGCTAAGTCTGTTTTCATTGTAAGACTATTGCTTTGTTTAGGTTTAGTAAATGTCTATCAGTGTTTGTGCTATAAAATTTGAAATAAAAGTTGTAAATTAAATCCAGATATCTGTAATAATTGTAGAAGTAAAGCATAAAACAGTATGTACACTGAGAGATTTGAACAGTGTCTATGACAAATGGGGAGAAATAGCCAAGTAATGGGACACTGGAATAGCTGCGTGGGTGGGGGTGGGGCTGAGTGGGCGGGGGCAACAGAGGGGTGGGGCTGCATGGGCGGGGCTTGGGTTTGCACCCCCCTGCAAAAAATCCTGCGGGCTCCCTTGGCTGGAAGGAATTTTTGATGATAATTGCAACCCCTGCTTTATTAGTTTTATTTCCTGAGGCTATAATAGATTTGATCCACTTTTTCCTCTGAAGAGGCCTCCACTGCTCATTTAATAAATGCGTTTCCTGCACCATGATAAAGTCTAATTTGGCTTTATAAACTAGGTGTATAAAGAGTTTCCTTTTTTTTATCTGCTTGCACCCCTTTAATATTCCATGAAGCTAATCTCCACATTAATTCTGTTTAATATATTGTTGTTGAATGTGTTTTCTGTGTGTCTGGATATGCATATTTTGTATAATAGGATGTTTTGAGATAAGTATTTTCTCATGGTATAGATGAGATGCTCTTCTTGTCTTATACCCGTGCCTACCCACTAAACCACCTAACCCGGAAGAGCATGGGATACAACTATCTGCATCAAGAAAGTAAGATAACTTGTAGGAAAAAAACACATCTGTGTTTCTATTAAGTTAATAACGAACCATGTAGTGTATCCCATCTCTGCTAACCTACCCCTACAGAGCATAGAAAGCTGAACTATCCTAACAAACCTACCCTAGTACACATACACCAGCAATTATTTCCATGTTATGAGATCTACGTGTAATTTTATGACATCTTATACCTTCCTATTGGTCATACAAATACTGTGCAGGTTGCCCTGTATACAAACAGAGGTGACTGTTTTTAGTCAGAAGGGACCTGTCAACTGTTATGATTTCTTTCTTGAACATTGAATATTACCAGCATCAACACATTAACTAACCTTGAATTATCTGAGCATACTGAAAATAGATACCCCTTAATGTTTCTTTAACTGAATATTAATCGTTGCAAGGGAACCTCTGCTTTTTAGTTCATACCTCCTTTGGAAAAAAAAATCATAGGGTAATGGTCTCCTTTACAATAAATCCTATAAACTGAAACGTGCGGTTGTCCGGCCATAAGTAAGCAGAATCCTCCTCAAACTCCAGTAAAAATCAGAGCCTAATTTCTGCACGATGTTTGCTTACTTAATGTTTGCCCCTACCTTTAGGTATCAGCTACATGTCGTATTAACACTTAGCTTGTCTATGCCTGCGCTGATCCTACCATCTGCAGACAAGTCGCCCTAAGCTGTGTACTTGTTCGGTATCTAACTTCCTTTTGACACTAACAGTACTCTTATTCTTTATGTGAAAACAGATAGATCAGCATCAGTCTTGTTTCACAGTGGGTATTACTCAAATGTAGCCTTCAATGTTGTACTCTGGTTATTTTTATTTTAGGAGACCCCCTCCCCCCTGAGAATTGCAGAAACAACTTAAACCACTTGTACCTAAAACCAAGCACCCCATTCATGCAATGGTAAAAGTTTTTCAAAAAAGACTGACAATATGCCAGTCCATAGTTTGCATTTGTGTCTGAACCTCCACCTTGTGTTACTTAAGTTGATAATGTTAAGAAGATAGGCACAGTGCAGAAACAGACTCTGTCAGGATACATAGTTTTGTATTTTGTGTTTTTGTTTGTCAATACATAGAAGGTTTCAGAAAATCTAGTGCTTTTGTAAGCATGAAGTATCTTCCTAAAAAAGCACTAAATTCCTTTAAGAAAAAAAAATAAAACTGGACAGCTGGTTCATGTAAGTATCTTGCAGGCAAATTGAATAATTTTTTTTTGTTTTAGTTTTCATGTATCTAGTCCTGCTTCAACTGGCAAAAAAGGCACTATGAGTATGTGAGAACTAAAAGTAACAGCGCTCCTATCCTGCAGCCTATATTCTTCAGCTAGAGTTCTATCATGCATTCTTTTAATTTCACCCCCCCCACAATCCAATTTTTATATTACAGCTTTCAGCAACATAATTTGGTGTAGCCATCTTACCCATTTCCAGACTGTAAATCATTTAATTTTACCTTTGCACACTGGTCAGTTTAGTGTGGGATACACAACTAAATACTAAAGTGCCTTATTGCAGTTTTTAAATGTCTCTATACATTATGAGCTTTGTTGATCATGGTGGTGGGGTAGACCATCCACTCAACCTAAACCACTACCCATTTTCAAGAAAAAGGAATTCTTTTCAGTTCGGTGGATCCCTTCTGTTCTTAAAAGAACAGTTTAATATCTTTTGCTTGTGCTCCCTATATCTGAAATTAAGAATTCTGGGTTAAGAGATGAATTGCTTTACTTATTAGTACATATCGTCCTTCCGCTGCCTCTTCAAGCGATCATGATATTTACCCTGCTTTTCTTATGAGGAAGCTTTCTCTTTCATCTCCGATTAATCACCCTTGCATCGTGCTAGTTTCGGTTTGAATCTTTATTGGGTTGTAGGGCCGTTTCTCTGCATCTCGCCGAATCTCCATTTTTCCTGCTTTAAACTAAGCTCTATGGTTACCTGTAGCTTTAAGGCTCCATTGCTTCATGGGTATTGTAGGTCAAGGTGCAGCTTAGGTTCATCGGTCGTTCATGTGTGTGAGATTTTGTAGTTTATTAAGTCTACTCTGGATCATGTGGAGTTGAGGCCTGATACTTTATTCCTTCAATCGAACTGTCCACAAAGAAAATGGATCAAGGTTAGTGAAAAGGCTGGTATTTATTTATTTTTCTATTTTTTTATTTCTCTAGCAGTATGTTCGCATTTATGTTCTTGATGTTCTTTTTATTTTATTATTATTATTATTTTTTTTTAATAATTCTTGCGTGTTTCAACTTCCGGATTTACTTTAAAGATTTTTAAGAAGGTTGAGGCCGCTTCATTGTTATTATTTACCAAGTACTTGTTTCCTTGCTGAGAAAATGATAATGTGTTGGGGTACTTCATTTGAAATTTAATTTGTTTATTGATAAGAAATGCGCAGAATGGGGCCAGATGTTCGTCGTCTCCCATTGCTGCAGTCCTGACAAATGGGTACTCCGCTGCCCACCATCGGCCCGAATACCAAAGGGCTAGAACTGGCGTCGGTCACGGGCGCCTGAGATTGATGTAAGTACTTGTCAGTACAAATGCGCATGACCGACGCCATAACCTCAGTCTTTCTTGCCGCATGGTCCTCAGCAGAAGCAATTTTTGCAAGTGCCGTTCGGCGTTCTGGAACTGTCGGTTTTCGAGTTTCAGACCGGATACCAAGTTGGCTAAGTACCCTGTTGGGAACATTTTTTGTCTTTTTCTTGCCTCAGTATTGCCGGATGTCAGAAAAAGTTAATAACTGTATTTCTTGTGGGAAACAGATTCCTCATAGGGATTACCATTCACTTGTTTAGGGCCTGAGCACAACGTTGTTGGGTGTCGCTTTTGTGCTACTTTTAACAAGCGTACTATTAAACGTCGGTTGGACTGTGCTAGGCTGGTGTTTGGTAAGCGTTGTAATTATAACATGCCGTCGGATTCTCCGACGACTGGTTCTTCTAAGAAGCGCAGAGATAAGTCTTTGCGGTCCAAACAGGATGAGGTGTCCACTCCGGACGTCGGTTCTGTGGAACCACTGACTGCTTCAGTGGCTCCTTCTGACAGTTTACCAGTGTGTCTAGGGGAGCCTTTGTTACTGCAGGAAGTGGCTTCTCCTGTGTTAGGCCAGGCTGAGGGTGCTTCTTTGTTGTCGGTGGCTTCCTCCCCTCATAGGGTAGTTAGACCTCCTCCTTCTCAGGGCAAGGGCCATTCTATATCTAAGTCTATCCCTGCTGGTGCTAATCCCCAGGGTCCAGCTCCTAGGAAGCACATGTTAAAGATGGCTGAAGATTTGATTACTTTAATTAGGGGTTCCATGCCCCCCCCTGTGAAGCGGCCCAGGATAGACACAGAGTTGGAGGGTCTGGTTCAGTCTTCCAATGAGTCAGATTCCTCTGTGGAAGAGCTTCAGGATTTCCCTCCCTATTCTGATTCGGAGGCTGAGGACGCCACTCCCTCTGCATCCCCTCCAGAAGATTTTTCTTTCTCTGAAACTTTGCATTCCATGAGGGAACATTTCCAGTGGGATGGCCAGGATTATTCTGATTCTCGTAAAAGGCTGAGAGAATTCTTGTTTTTACCTCAGCACAGGCCTTTGGCTATTCCCCCTGTACTGGATGTTGTTCAGGATGTATTTTCTGAGGCTGCCCTTAACCCAGATTCTCTGCCCCCTGCCCCAGTTAAACCAGATAGATACTACAGGGTTCCGGAAGCTCACAAGTACTTGTATAAGTGTCCTAGGGTTGATCCAGAAACTATTTCTCAAGGCCCCAAAGGTGTTAAGGCTTCTGTGGTTAAGAATCCGGTTCCTCTGGACAAGGATGCTAGGGCCCTGGATAGGTGGGGTAAAAAACTGTATACCTCTTCTACTTTGGCTATGAGAGCTTTGAATTGTCAATTTCATATGCTCAGGTATCAGAATTATTTGCTAAGTCAATTGAAATGTAAAGTGGATGCTTTGTCTGAAGGTGTTGACTGTAAGGAGCTTCAGGATTTAGTGCATGCGTCAGACCAGGTTGGTAAGCATTCTTTGCAGTGTGGTTTTGATGCTTTGCAAGCTTCTTCCAGGGTGGCTGCTACTAGTTCTGTTGTTCGCAGACATGCCTGGCTTAGAGATCAGTCCTTGTCAGAGCATGTTAAGGCTCGCATTATGGATGCTCCTTTGCAATCTGATGTTCTTTTTGGCCCTCCAGTGGAATCAGTTTTGAAAAAGATGGAGGAAAAAGCTAAGTCTATGCAGACGGTAAAGGAATTCTTACAGGTTCAGCCCCCTAAGTTCAGTAGGAATTGGCCTGCTAGGGGATGGTCTTTTCCCTCTTCGGATTTTCATTCTAGGGGCAGGTCGAGGCGTGGTAGAGGTAGGGCTTCTTCTCAGGGCCCTGTTACTTCTAGGCCTTTGAATTCTTTTACCCCTTCTGCTGTGGTGGGCAGGGGTCAGTCCTTTCGGAAGCAGTCCCAATGACCTGTGTCTTCAGCTGCCAGACTCTGCTTTGCTGGCAGCTCCTCTAGGGGGAAAACTGGGACTTTTCAAAGGGAATTGGCATTTGGTTACCCAAGACAAATGGGTATTGGACATTATAACTCGAGGCTACAAGTTTTATTTTCACACATTCCCTCCTTTCAAAGGTATGCCGGATGTGCCTCATCAGCAAAGACTGGAAGCGCAGGCACAGATTTTTTCTCTGCTCCGGTTGGGAGCAATACAGGCAGTTCCTTCTGTGGACAGAGGCACAGGGTTTCATTCCCGTCTTTTCTTAGTGCCAAAGAAGGGAAATACTTGGAGGCCCATTCTGGATTTATCCATTCTAAACACCTTTCTGGACGTTCCGAAATTCAAGATGTTGACACTGCAGCAGCTGTTGCCTATGCTAGGCAGAGATCACTGGATGGTGACTTTGGATCTCAAGGAGGCCTATCTTCACATTCCTATCAGGCCTAGTTGCAGGAAATTCCTGAGGTTTCGGACTGGGAATTTGCATTATCAGTTCTCTGCGTTGCCCTTTGGCTTATCTACTGCGCCCAGGGTATTCACAAAAGTCCTGGCTCCAGTAATAGCTTTTCTCCGGCTAAGGGGAATTCAAATTTATCCTTATCTGGACGATTGTTTGATACTGGCTCAGGGCAAGCACAAACTTCTTCGACATCTGCAGTTTGTGATGACAGTTTTCAGATGCCTAGGGTATTCTGTGAACGAAATAAAGTCCAGTCTAGTACCCTCACAGGAGATGTGTTTTCTGGGTGTGAGACTGAATACAGCTACTCAGATGGCATCTCTTACCCCGGACAAACACAGAAATCTTCACCTATACTTCCAACAGCTATCCGTAATGTCCAGGCTGACTGCAAGGACAGTCCTTCAAGCCTTGGGGTTCATGGCATCTTGCATTCTAGTACTTCCCAATGCTAAACTGCATATGAGGAAGCTACAGTGGTATCTCAAAAGTGTTTGGACTCAACACAGCCACGATTTGGATACTGTCATTCGGATTCTCCCTTGCATTCAGAAAGAATTTGTGTGGTGGGCTCAGGAATGCCACCTAAACAAGGGACTCTCTGTGACTCAACCGGAGGCAAGTCAGATATTAACGACAGATGCCTCGGAGTCAGCCTGGGGAGCTCATTTCAAAGGAAAATGGATTCAAGACCTTTGGCCCCCGGAGTTGCTTCACTTGCATATCAACATGAAGGAGATGCTGGCGGTTCAATTTGCCTTAAAAGCATTCAAGGATCTACTTCGACCTGGACTGGTGTTGATTCGAACAGACAACACAACTGTCATGTGGTACATCAACAAGCAGGGGGGTACTCATTCTTACCCTCTTTGCAGACAAGCAATGCTGTTATGGGAAACTGCTTTGGATCTGCACATCACTCTTCGAGCACAGTTTCTGCCAGGAGCACAAAATTCGTTAGCAGATGTTCTGAGCAGACAGATGGTGGATCCTCATGAATGGAAGTTGGATCCTCAGGTATTTTGTCAGTTGACCATGGCTTGGGGAACTCCAGACATAGATCTGTTCGCTTCTCCTCTGAATTCCCAACTGCCTCTGTTTTGCACAAGGCTGTTTCATCCGAAAGCCTGGAAAATAGATGCACTATCCTTCAGTTGGAGCAACCTTCACGTGTATGCCTTTCCTCCTCTGCGTCTTCTTCCACAGGTCCTGTTGAAAGTCAGGAGGGACAAACCTTGCATGATCCTTATAGCGCCGGATTGGCCTCGTCAACATTGGTACCCTCTGCTGAGGAGCCTAATTCACGGGACACCTTGGCCATTACCGCGGATTCCTCACTTATTGTCTCAGGAAAACAATCATTTTCTCAATGTCAGGGTGCAATCCCTACATCTGACAGCCTGGCGCATTCAGTTTTAGAGGATGAGGGCCTTCAGCTCCCTCAACAAGTTTTGGATGTCCTTTTGGAAGCCAGGCGTCCTAGTACTCGGAAAGTTTATGCTGATAAATGGAAGAGATTTTTTCTTTGGAGTTCAGCTAAAGGCCTTGATGTCACGTTGCCTAATTTGAGTTGTACTTTGCAATATTTGACTATGTTACTGGACAAGGGTTTGTCCTTCTCTTCTATAAAAGTGCATGCTGCAGCTATTTCTGCTCACTATGATGGTGATCCTCCTTTATTTCCACATCCTTTGCTTAAACAGTTTCTTAGAGGGGCAAAGAATATAAGACCCCCACAACGGGCTCCTACTCCTGCCTGGGATCTTAATTTTGTTTTGGAAAAGCTGACTCTGCCTCCTTTTGAACCTGCAGCTACGGCTGAATTGAAGTTGTTGTCCTGGAAGACTGCTTTTTATTGGCTGTTACTTCTGCTAGAAGGGTGTCTGAATTACAGGCTCTCATGGCAGTGGAACCTTTTCTGATTTTTCACCAGGACAGAGTTTCCTTGCGTACTAATCCTACTTTTCTGCCTAAGGTAGTTTCTAATGTGGCATTGAACCAATCTATACATTTGCCTACTTTTTATGCTAACCCCCAAAATGAAGGGGAAAGAGTTTTGCATTCTTTGGATGTGCATAGGCAGTTACGGTATTATTTGTTCAGAACCAATGAGTTCCGGAGATCTCAACAGTTATTTGTTTCGTTTGCTGTGGCTTCAAGTGGGAAAGCTGTCTCAAAACAAACTATTTCCAAGTGGATCGGCCATTGTATTGCTTTTTGTTACTCTCATCATGGTAAGGAGGTTCCAGTTGGGATCAGGCCTCATTCTACTAGGGCTACAGCCACCTCTACTGCTTTTTTGAGAGGGGTAGCTACGAAAGACATTCTAGAGGCGGCTACTTGGAGTTCTGTACATACCTTTACAAAGCATTATCATTTGCCTCTTTATTGTAGGTCTAGGGCTGGGTTTGCCACTGCAGTCTTACAGGGCATGTCTGCAGCTCCTCCTGCTATTTAGTTGGCCAGCCTCCCTTTTTTCGTTGCTCTGGGATTCTACCCATTTGTCAGGACTGCAGCAATGGGAGGCAGAACATAGTACAGTTTTGTACCTACCATAAATGTAGATGTTCGAGGATCTCCATTGCTGCAGTCCTATTTTCCCTCCCTCCTTCCCCCTTTTTCTTTTTACATTGGGGTTTTTTGGGTGGTGTTTTCTTTTCTGCATTCTGACGTCTGAGGCAAGAAAGACTGAGGTTATGGCGTCAGTCATGCGCATTTGTACTGACAAGTACTTACGTCAGTCTCAGGCACCCGTGACCGATGCCAGTTCTAGCCCTTTGGTATTCGGGCCGATGGTGGGCAGCGGAGTACCCATTTGTCAGGACTGCAGCAATGGAGATCCTTGAACATCTACATTTATGGTAGGTACAAAACTGTACTTTTCTGTCTTTCTAGCTTTATTTGTGGAGGCAGATCTTGCGACATAGATATTTTTGAACCGTTCCACTCAACAATTTTTTTTGTTTTTAGCTGCTATAAGTAATTTGTTAACATGTTGGAAGTTAAGTATTTTGGCATAGATGAAGGTTTATTTGGTACCGGAGAACATCTAAGTGCCCTATGGGTTCTTTCGATTGTTATTTGCTTTGTTTCTGATTCATTTCCTAGGAATAGTGTAAATATAGAAATTATGGTTTCAGGAATCCTGCTTTGTTCTACACTTTCTGGAATGCCCCTTATGATGATATTATTGCATCTGGATCTGGCTTCTAGGTCCATTATTTTCCTTTGCAATTCCTGTATGCTTTTTGTGTTGGCATTGGCTTCCTTTTGTAATTTCTCTATTTTACCCTCTTGATCAAAGATCTTTGCCTCTGTTTTATCCATCCTTGTGAGAATCTTATCTATAGAATCTCCGAATGTTTGCAGCTGGGTAGAAAAGCTTTGGATTGCAGCTTGTATAGTCAGGAGTGCAGTTCTTAGACCTTCTATGTTGGTAGCTTCTGCTTTATTTTTATTTGTAGATTTGTTGGTTTCCTGGAGTTTACCTGTTCTCGGTCTTTTAGACATGGCATCTTTTTCAGGAGAAGCTATTAAAGAGAATTTCGCTTTGGTACTTTGACTGTCCATTTGTTCTGATTCCTGTGACATTTTTGCTTCCCTTCTTGTTGATTCTTTATTCTTTCTTTCCCTGTTTTCTTTCAGCTATGTACCGGCCTAGCAGCAGTATATTTCATGGATGGCACATGTGTAACAGATTCCCTGTCTTATCTGCTTCAATCCTCCTTTTTCCTGACTTTCTCAGTGTTTTCGCTCCTCTAAATGGTAAAGGTAATTCTTATATTGATGCTCTTCCCAGATATTAGTAGATAAGTTATTTATCTTAATTATAGCTTATGAAAATATTTTGTTAATTGCTGAGCTCTGTACCAGCACTGTTTACAGGATGGTAGCCATCTTGATCTCTCATTGTCTGGCATTTTGACTAAATTTAATCCTCATTGATTTACCTACCATAACTCTCAATTTGTTTGCTGAATGATCGAGAATCAAAAAAAAAGGGTGAAAAAGGCAAAGGCCTAAAATTGGGGGCATTTGTTTCTAAATATTGCTCTTTTTCCCTTAAGAAGTTAATAGAACAATAGGTGTTGAATCAAAATGCCTGAACAATGAGTAAGAAACTGTAATATCTGTCATTATTGATAAACAGTTATCTTCAGTGATATTGCAGTAGATCAAATATTTTATTAGGGACATGGCAAAAATGTGAAGCAGAATCAGTATGTTCTGCAAAATCAGGGACATCTGAGAAATCCAAGCATAAATTTCTAGTTATCTACCAATTAAAGTAAAAAAAAACATTGCCGATATTTCTGCAGTATATATTACAGTCTAAAATCTGATGACTTTTTGTTCCTTTCCTGTCCATAATCTACTTGATTCATTGTCCAGAGAAACTGTGAGCAGGACAAATTTGGGAGGCCAACAAATTGAATGTCCAAGGTTACAACTTCTTTCCGGGGGTGCTGCTCTTCCAGCTGTGGTAAGGATGCTTTTCTGTTATTTATTTTCTAAAAGTAAAGAAATGTGCATTTCTTTATTTTAAGAAAATAAATAAATAAATAAATAAATAAATACATTGCAGAAAAGCACCCTTAACACAGCTGCAAGGGCAATGCCCTATGAGGTCATCTAGCTTGTTTATGCATAAGGCCTGTCCTGCATACATACCAGTATTACTAATATCCATAAGTACTGATGCAAGCAATACGTTTAACAGGACTGCCTGGGGAGTTGGTGTTTGAAAATGAAGCTGTGAAAGTTAAGGGCATTTGGTGGGCAAACTCATCAAATGGAGAGCACCTCAAAGAAAACACTTATAACATGACAATGTTACCAGACAAGGGTGCAGTACTTTTGCAAAGGGAGAGTCAGACAAAGGCTGTTTAAACTGTGATTGCCTCTTTTTAATGTCATATAAATAAATATAGTTTATATATATATATATATATATATATATATATATATATATATATACATGATTTACTAAAAGTAACACGCAAACCTATGAGTGAACTATATATCTGGACCGCTGCTTCTATATAAACTACAAAAGAATTTTAAACTTGCTAGTCACACGACACAGTGTTACTGTGTTAGACTTGGTTTGTTGGCTTATCTCTCTCTCTGTTGAGGACAAAACCACAGGAAGCTGTTTTGGTAAGGTAAGTCTTGACAACAAAAATATTAATAAATAAATAAATGAAATGTATATGTGTTGTAATGCGTATACATTTTATTTAGTTATTGAATTATTTCTGGTTTGTCCTGCTAGGCTTATTTTCATGGTACAACCAAGCAAGATATCTATACAGACTCTTTTCTTTCTTTACAGGATGATGATAGCACTAGTATGCACTGGTATGATTCCTGACTGACACTAGCTGGCTGAGGAGTTAGAGTAAATACTGTGTTTTGTAAAATACTGTGGTACAGCAGAAGTTTTAGAGACAATTAACAGGTTGCTAATCCACTTAATTTAGCTTTTTGGTGCAGGTGAAGCAGTGGGTGCTGTAGCAGGGAAAGGGTAGCCTTAAATGCACATTGAGCCTAGGTGAAAATGAGTGCAGCAGGTACTAAGGTGCTGGATCCTAGCTGAAGAAAAGTTGATAATGCTGAGAAAAGAATGCTTAATAAGAGCTGAAATAAATGGGGTGCTGCAGAGACAGCATCACAGACTTCAGACTGATATGTTACTGAAAGCCAGTATAGTAGTACTTTGCACAAACATGACAATATTGTATTATAGGGGTGGACAGAGTCCCACTCAAACAAATACTACTTTCTCCATTACAGCAAAAAGACGTCATAGGAAGGATTACCAAGGAACTGTTTGCATTAATAAATTTTGAAGTGGAATTTATTTTTGCTCCACATAAAAAGACTTTGTTTAAAAGTGGTATGTTAGGGGTAGAAATAAAGCAAAACAAAAGTACATGGTTATAAACCACGTTAAATGAAGATATGATGTACTGTAATCTGTACAACTGCATAAAAATATCTGGGGATTCTGGGATGGCACCTGGAAGTTTAAAATAAAACTCTGGGTTCAAGATGACATAGTACTTAGCCAAGTATAATAGCAAATGCTGGCTTTAAACAAGTGTGTGTGTGTGTGTGTGTGTGTGTGTGTGTGTGTGTGTGTGTGTGTGTGTGTGTGTGTGTGTGTGTGTGTGTGTGTGTGTGTGTGTGTGTGTATATGTATGTATGTGTATGTGAAATCAAAATAAATGTATAGTGTGGAGCAAAAGGGCTGAATTTTCAAGAATGTCATTCAGGGAAGAAGATTCAGATGTTGATGTGGGCAATAGGGGTGAAAGGATACATGATACAGACACTAGTGATAGTGAAAAAGAAATGTGAGAGAAGCAAAACAATATTTGTTTTAACATGAGGAAGAAAGTGAAAAATGATTATGGAAGGTGACAAGATAGTTGATCATGTATAGGCTGATAATAAAGAAAGCTGGGGAGAAGACCATCACATAAAACAAGTGGTTAAAAAACACCAAAACCTTGGCATCCTCTATAGGATTAAATCTTTTCTGACATACAGTGAAGAAAGCATATTGCCTCAACCCATGTTCTTCAAGCACTCCTGTATGCCATTCCGATATTGACTAAGCTATAATCCACATAGAGAAGTAAACCATAGCAGTGCTATAACAAAGTGGCCAGATCTGCAACTAATTTACCTCACATAACACAACATTGCCAGGTCCTGAAACAGATAAACTGGACACAACTACCACACTACCTAGCCTCACAGCTAGTGGCTACTTAACATTACCCACAAACCATAAAATTGTCCATCTATAAATGAATGTATCACATACTACTCCTCTAGCAGAATACTGTACCACAGACAAACACCAGCTGCTTATAACCAAATCAGACAATGCAAAAGGGAAATTTACCCTTGCCAGAAAAAGAATATCCTACCTAGTGTTAATTTCCTGGTAACCAAATGCAATAAAATATATAAATAAAAGTGTAGTGGGGATAGGATTTGGGCGGCCACAGTGGTGCAGTGGTTAGCATTGCCACCTCACAGTAAGAGGTTCTCTGGTTCGATCCTTGGCTGGGGTGCCTTTTGTGCAGAGTCTGCCTGTCCTCCCTGTGGTCGCGTAGGTTTCCTCCGGGTTCTCCAGTTTCCTCCCACATCCCAAAGACATGCTGCAGGTGGATTGGACATTCTAAATTGGCCCTAGGTGTGAGTGCATGTGTGTGTCTGCCTTCTGTGGAAGGTTGGGTGCCGGGCTGGCAACTCGACGCCGTAAAACTCCACTGCCAATCATGAGCGGACAAGGTGATCCTCTGTGGTGACCCCTAACTGAGAAAAGCCAAAAGAAGAAGAAGAAGAAGAAGTGGGGATAGGCTTGAGAAACCTAAGAGAGTTGTGAAGGTGCAAAGAAAGGAGGGAAGTATAATGGTTTCCCAAAAATATCGTGCACATAAACCTGAGGAAGTGGAAGATGAAGCTGAAAGCCATGTGGATTGTGATAAACACTAACAGTTATTAGAAAGATAACAAAGTAAGCTAGAGCAATGCTATAACAAAGTGGCCTTAATTTAACTCATACAACACAACATTGCCTGGCCCTGAAACAGATAATCTGGACAAAACTACTACACTACCTAACCTATGTAAAGGTTTTAAACGTAAATGTAAGCAGCATACATCATTGTGATAGTTACTACTGTATTATATTTTCTTATTTATAAACATTTTTAGTAAGTTTTCTCCATAATATCATAAAGAAAATCAAAAGAAATAGAAAATGGAAATGCTGTTTTGGTAAGTGGAACACAGTATCGCTAGTATAAATAAAAATATAAAAAAATATTTTTTTAATAAAGAATGCTTTTTATTTAAGTGCTCTAAAAAGTAAGAAACAAGCAAAAAGAGTGAACACTTTGCAAAAGAAACAGACAAGCTGATTTCAGAAAAGCATTCAAGGCTGGTTTTCCTGATTGTGGTAATGAGGTACCAGAAGTAGTAGCAGGAATCAGCAAAACCAACCTCAAATGCTTTTCGAAATCAGTTGTTTGCGTTTGTTTTGCAAAGTTTTCAGTCTTCTTGCTTGTTTTTTATTTTTAGAGTAACTGAATAAGAAGAATTCTTTATTAACATTTTTTTTATATATTTTAATTTTTTTTTACTTTGTCTTTAAGTAAAATATAGTCTGTCTGCCATTCGCAAGAAGCTTGAAAGAACCACAGAGAGACAGAGCCACAAAGCCAGTGGTCTGGCATTTTTTTCTGCTGACTCGCTAATGATAGAGGGACAATATTTTAATTAAAGACTGACACCCATCTTAGTACACATACAGCAATGTGGTCTGCCAGTTTACACACCTAATAGAATAGGGATGATTTGCAGAAGTCCAAATGTGACAAAGCCCTTCACTAAATTCAACCACCCATCAGTAACTAGTTGTGCTGGAAAGTAACATCTACATAAAATACAATATATTCCTTTAATAACTGCCCTTACTTTGATGTTGTTGATGAATCTGACTTTTAGTGAACTGGCAACCCGTGAGTCATCTTAAATGCAGAAAGAAAATATGTCACTGCTAGATGCATCTATCTAAGATCATCCTTTGACTCTAAACAGCCTGTTGGCAAACATGACAGATATCATAGTGTTGGGGAGTGTGTGTGTGTGTGTGTGTGTGTGTGTGTGTGTGTGTGTGTGTGTGTGTGTGTGTGTGTGTGTGTGTGCATGTGCATGTGCATGTGCATGCGTGTGTGTGTGTGTGTGTGTGTGTGTGTGTGTGTGTGTGTGTGTGTGTGTGTGTGTGTAGGAAATGATGTAGGGAGATGTGAGAGTGTGTGTAGGTTTGTGTGGGTATGTTTGTGTGGTGTGTTGTGTGTGCATGTCTGTATATCTCTGTGTTATTCTGAATGGATTGGTGTGTGTTTTTTGTGTATGCATGTCTGTATATGTCTGTGTTATTCTGAATGGCTCTGGTGTGTGTGTTTATGTGTGTGTGTATGTATATGTATATCTCTATGTTATTCTGAATGGATCTGGTGTGTGTGTGTGTGTGTGTGTGTGTGTGTGTGTGTGTGTGTGTGTGTGTGTGTGTGTATTGTCATGCTAATGACAAGGGGACAGTATTTTACTTAAAGAATAAAATATTGTCCCTGGGTCATTATTAAAGAAATCTCTTGTCTCAGTTATTCTGTGCCTGTAGTTATAACTTGTTTCAAAAATGGAAAAACGTTTATAACAAAGACAACTGGAAAATTTAGAAATGGGTTAGAGGTCCCGAAGAAGCATCAGAAATATATAGTACAGGTAGTCAGCTATGATGAGAGGATTGTGTTATCTGCAGAATCTATCTAAGTCAGGAGAATGAGCGTTACTTGAAGAGAACTTTTGTGGACCTGTCCCCTGTGGGGTTCAGTGATTCCCTGCTATACACAACAGGGTCACTATACCAGTTCTAAATGCTGTTCTTTGTCTCGGACTGAAGCATAAGGAGTGCCAAATTCGAACTGAGTTTCAAGTTGTAGGGGGGAGTTGCAGCATTCTTTACCACGCCTGCTATGGGCCGTCTTCACTAGCCACTGCCCTTGTCTGACTTTGTAGCCTGTTCCATGATTCTTTTTAATTCCCCAAGGAAACATAATATTTTGCAACTGTTATTCCTATTTTTTTCACCCTTTGAGCCACTAATCCTGTTACCACCATTTTTTTTCTTGCAGGTATTTTTTTTCCATTACTGGCAGGATGACAGATCTCCATAGGTCTGGCAAATGATCTATAGCCACTTCAACATTAAGGAGCCAGAAGTCCCATTTTCATAGACTTTCTTGTTATTTTGTTTCTTGCATGTATTTTTTTTAATCTCACTATAAGCAGGACTCCAGATCTCAGTAGGTCATGCAAAATATCTGTAGTTTCTTGACTAGAGATCATACCTCTCAACTGTCCAGATTTTCACAGAATGTCCAGATTTTTGCCTCATATTTTTAGTCTGTCCCTCATACAATTTGTGGTTTAATGGAAAATCAGTGATGATTGAAGTCACTAAATAATGACAGACATTTGAGTTTCAGACTTACTATCCTTCAGAAAATGTATGCTAACACAATACCTTTTATTCTAGCAAATTTCTGTTTCTAACAGCAACATTTAAAATGTATTCTTCTTTTCGGGCATTTGCTCCCCCATTATTTTTGGCTCTGTCCTGATTTCTTGTGGTAAGAGGTTGAGAGGTATGCTAGAGATGCAGTGACCAGTCACATTTTTGCAGATTCTTCATAGTGTTGGGCAGTGCGCTCGCACACGTGTGTGTGTGTGTGTGTGTGTGTGTGTGTGTGTGTGTGTGTGTGTGTGTAGGAAATGATGTAGGGAGATGCGAGTGTGTGTGTGTGTGTGTGTGTGTGTGTGTGTGTGTGTGTGTGTGTGTAGGAACTGATGTAGGTGTGTGTGTGTGTGTGTGTGTGTGTGTGTGTGTGTGTGTGTGTGTGTGTCTGTGTGTGTGTGTGTGTGTGTGTGTGTGTGTGTGTGTGTGTGTGTGTGTGTGTGTGTGTGTGTGTGTGTGTGTGTGTGTGTGTGTGTGTAGGAACTGATGTAGGTGTGTGTGTGTGTGTGTGTGTGTGTGTGTGTGTGTGTGTGTGTATGAGTGTGTGTGTGTGTGTGTGTGTGTGCAGTGTGCAGTGATGTCGTGTGCGTGTGTGTGTGTAGGAACTGATGTAGGGATGTGTGTGTGTGTGTGTGTGTGTGTGTGTGTGTGTGTGTGTGTGTGTGTGTGTGTGTGTGATTAGTGAGACAGCGGAAAAACTGCTGAATGGTAGAGGGACAATATTTTACTTAAATATTACTAATATTCCTATCTTAGTCCTTATTAATGTTCAAACTTCACTTATCACTAAACTAGAGCAAACTTATCACAAAATACCCAGGTTTGCCTCTAATGTCCCTTATAAATCCCACCACAGTCTCACCCTTAAATCACCTCAATGGCCAGAATTCTATAATCAGCTACTTCTAGTCCAGCTTCACATTACACACTCTATCCTGAATGACCCCCTCTTCCTGCCCTTCCATCTCCAACCTAGTCTCCTACTACAACCCCCATAGTCACCTTCGTACTTCCAGCAAACACATCCTTGACATACAGAAACCCCATAAAAATATAGGAAAGTCCCTCTGCAAATACTCTGTTGCACATGCTTGGAACTCACTCCCTCAAAACATAAGAGGCATTCATCAAAACACCTGTTCAAAAAAGAATTTAAAATATTTCTTCAGAGTACATGGTCCTGCCCTTATTTAACCCCTAATTGATCTAGCCTCTTCTCTTCTCATCTTTAACTCCTTCTCCCTATTCTACTCTTTACTTCCTTGTACTTGCCTCATATACCTTTATACCCCCCTCTCCCCTCACTTCGATAGCATATAGATTCATATATATCTTTATTTAAAAATATTTGATTGAATGGTTTATTTGTATGTACTTCATGTGTGATATTCTCTAGACCTGTCAACTGTTATTTAACCTACTCTATGTACAGATATTCTCTAACTGTTGATTTTCTTACTATGTTTCATGGTGGTTTTAACTTTTTACTCTTATTTCTATTTTTGATTTAGTTTTTATTGTAAAAATATGTAATACTTCTGGAGCTTTTCTCCTCAGGTCTCTACTGAAAATGGGCCCCTGGCTCAGTTGGACTAACCCAGTTAACAACTGTCAATAAATAAATAAAATAAAAAAAGACTAAAATATTGTCCCTCTGTCATTATTAGAATGTTTTTTATTGAAATTGGCTTAGCAAGACAGAACCACAGAGAGACAGAGCCACAAAGCCAATTTCAATAAAAAGCATTCTAAAAAATTTGGAACAAAATGGTCTTCTTCTTTTTACGGCTTTTCCCGGTTAGGAGTCGCTACAGCGGAACTCCAGTCCACTAATGATTGGCAGTAGATTTTTAAGTACCGAGGTGCCAGCCCTGAAGCACAACCTTCAACGAAGGTACTCACATTCATGCATGTCTCCACACATAAGACGCTTTAGCTGAGAATTGAACAGGACGTCTTACTGTGAGGCGACAACACTACCGCAGCACCACCACCACATTTAGTATTATTCTCAGAGTTAAGAAAGGGAAAATCATTAAAGTCAGACCTTGCTTTTCATAAACTTAGTACACCCTTGACAATGTAGTTGATTTAAGTAAGTAAATGTGTCTAATGAGAATTGCACATAGTTCATAAATGGTCCTGCAGTGAATGATGGTGCACAGTTTGTTTTGAACTGTGTACCATCCATACACAATACTAGTAGTGTACCACAACAATTTATGGGCATACGCCGTCATACAATAATAATGTGTAAACATGCACAAATGCAGTACACACACTATCGAACAAGCTAAGAAAATGTACTGGCAGCATGGTTTGCATCAACCATCCTTGTCACACATCTTTTCCCCTTATACTGTTGGTCATCCAGCAGAGAGGTACCACATGTATCATGTTGTTGAACACCTTGTCATAATAGTTGGGAAAGGGAAACAGAATGCACAAGATGCCAAAAGGTAACATGATTAACAGTTTATACAAGGGCATGCAGTATAAAACTTATATAAAAGTACGACTGTTTACAATGATGCACACCTATAACTTATGAAAACATGTATCAGAAGTAAGTAACAGGCAACAGACAACTTTACACACACACACACACACACACACACATATATATATATATATATATATATATATATATATATATATATATACACACATATATATATATATATATATATATATATATATATATATATATATATATATATATATATCTGCAGTTGGTGTTTCCTGGACAAAGTCCACTGAGATGTATAAATATTACAGTCCAGTATAAAAGTGGTATAAAATTATAACCAATAATCAATATAAAAGGCAGGTCTTGTCTGTCCATTATCCTCTGGGAGTATTGTTTGTTTTGTGTGTCCTATGAAAAAGCCATGAAGGTGCAACATCAAGCTGTGTGGCCTGCCATGACCAGACACGCTCTAACTTATAATGCAGTAGGAGGCTTTTCCACTGTTTCACGTGTCTGATGATATGTGTGTGGATATAGGTATTCCCTGATGTGGAGGTCAGGTGATTCTGTATTGGGACTTTCTCTGGACACTACTCACCATGGTAGGAGGCTGCCAGACATGAACTGCTGAAATTAGTCCACTATTATGTTGTCATGGAGATTGCATTCACGTTTTAGCTCATTGAAACCTAACAGTATCCTTTGCTAGTACATTCCCATGACTTCTGGCAAATGCTGGATATCCCACCGCATTGCCTCTTGAGTTCCCACAGCCCAGTGTACTCCAGGCTGGTCCAGGACCGTTTTCAGCTACAACCAGGGCTGCAGAGGCAAAGGTAATAAGTAAGAAATGCACATTGGAATACAAAAAACGTTACTGCCATTAATGCATTTGACAAAGATTGCATGTACAATACATAGCCAAGGTGTGACAGTGAGTAAGGAAACATTAAACAATATTTACAGAAAAGCGTACTTAAATACACAAAGTAAACTTCATTATAAATACAGAATTGTATGTAAGCATAATCCACAGTTCACCATGTTATAAGATGTTAATACAGAGTAATTGACTATGAATCAACGTATGAATGCTGCATGGCTCCATAAAAAGGTGGGAGGAAGGAGGTGGGAATAATTATATTTGTATCACTCTTTTTGTCCTAAGGTAGTATCAACTACCTGCAAATTTTGGAATGAAACGACCAGTACAATGGAACCCAACCGCTAGTGCACCATTATGTTAGCCCATGTCTCTGTTGCACTTGTCTATACTTTTTTTGAGCAGATAGTCTCCCGAGACTTTTCATGAAAGTCAGTATTTCGTCTATATTTCTAATATTCTCTGGAAGATTGTTCCAAATGCTGCAACTATTTCTGAGAAAGTTCTTTCACATATATCAAATATAAATATAAATGGGGGTCTAAATAACTGAATGCTGCCATTATTTCTAAGAGTAAACGATTTATTTCTACAGTGCAACCACTGAAAAATGGTGGACAGTAGCCATCACTTAATATCGGGTCTATATTATATCATCGAATGCTTAAAAAAGCGAACAGTGAATATTCAACCTCATGTAAGCGGAAGCTTACAATCTTGAAAGCTCAGAACAGCGATTTTTTTTTTCCCTTGGAAAAAAATCGCTGTTCCAAAAAAAAAAAAGAAAAAAAATTGAAAGAATACATAATGTGGGGGCTTCACACCCACCTACTTAAATATGCCAACTCCGAGATCGCACTACAGTGCCGAAAACGGCAAAGTAACAGAAGCGGCCAAGCAAATTCTTTCCCTGGGAAAGAATTCGCTTAAAAGCTACTTTGCTATTTTGTCTTTTTGTTGTTTTAAATCCGACCAAGATGCATTCGATAGAATGCATCTTTGGTCATCTAATAGGAATCCTTAATATCCTGTAGATGACTGTACTGAGCAATAAAGTAGTTCTAAGGTATTATTTATTTATTTATTTGTTTTCACGTTTGTTGGCCAGGTTAGTCCACCTGGGCAGAAGCCCTTTTTCAGCAGAGTCCTGAGGAGAAAAGTGCCAGCATTCTAATTTAAATAGTGAC